>NC_061073.1:8580964-8764378 GCF_021917145.1 Hypomesus transpacificus
AAGTGGGGCAGATACGTGGCTCAGCTAGGGAGAGGAGGTGGATTCTCTCTCCCCCATAAGCAGATCCACGCACAACCCCCCCCCACACACACACACACGCACACACACCAAAACACACACACGTATACATCCGTCTGATGTACACAGTGTGTTATGACACAACCATTTGTTCCCACAGTCTCCTTTCAAAAGTGGTCTAAAAAGCAGCCGGCACTGGATTCCGTACGGTGCTGACAGCCGTACACACATGCATATTCCACACGTGCACACTCGCACACCCCGCACAAACACGCGCAAATACTTAACTACTGCCATCGGGGTCACAGATATTTCATCCCACACCAGACAACACTATCTTCAATGTACACCATCATCACAGATACAAAGCCCCAGCCAAACATTTCTCTTGTTTTGTCTTTTGAAGTCTGTAAAACGAACTTATGGTGCAGAGTGGTGCAGTGGAATTCAATTAAACTCAATTAAGTCTCTCCAACAAGGATAGACAGGCGAGCACGAGCAACATTTGCTACCCTTACAGCCCTCAGGGGCAAGAGGGGTGTGACGAGTGATTCACGGACTGAAAGAAAAGCACCAACAGTCTCTTTTCTATCTCCCTATCCCTACCCTCCACTCCTTCCCCTCTCCTTCTCACCACGGTGGGGGAGGGGTCCCAGAGAGACCAATCAGGACTCCTGCTGGGATACCACTCATGATCAGAGCATCGCACACAAGCAGGCACACACACACACCGCCCCGTCCTGACACCAAAGCACAGCATGGGAAGAGAGAAATACCCAGCTGTGTGTGTGTGTGTGTGTGTGTGTGTGTGTGTGTGTGTGTGTGTGTGTGTGTGTGTGTGTGTGTGTGTGTGTGTGTGTGCGTGTGTGCGTGTGTGCATGTATATGCGTCAGTTTATGTGACATACTAGCACATCAGAAACCTCTTGAGGTTTTTTTCTGTTAGAAAATCAGCTCCATGGCCAGCGACCGTCTAGAAAAGTCAGGTGTTTTACTGAACCAAGTGTCGGTCTGGTTCTAATGACATGTCTTTAGAAATACCATAGTCCTACAACTGCTTGTTATATAATGGCATGCTCTAGACTCTAGATAAAATAATCCGCTTCTGTTGCAAATACAATTGCGTGCACATTCTTCTCAAATTGGCAGCACTGGTTGTCACACACGCGAGCACACAGCATACTGTTGTTGACGGTCGAAAAAAAAAACACTCACTCTGATTTTTTAGCCAGGGCCAGCGATCGGCAGAGGGTAGTGGGGGTCAGTGGTACTAAGGAGCGGCAGTCCGGGCTGGTCGTTCCGTCCTCCCCTGCTCCAGGGCTAGCCTCGCCCGGTGAAGGGGTCTGTGGATGAGCCGGGACCAGCTGCATTTCCCCAGGGTCAGCAGGTTGAAGCGGTGTAGACAGCGGCTGGGGCGATGCAAATTGAGGCTGCGGCGGGTCATGGTCAGGCAGGGGCCCAGGTACCGTAGGCTGGGGGTCTGGGTGGTAATGATGGTGGTGATGGCTGGGGTCAGGGTGATGATGATAATGAAGCTGCTGTCCTCTCACATCGCGCAAGTGTCTGTTCTCCCCGAGCAGGTCGTCCACTCGGCGGTCCAGTTCATCGATGCGCGATCGCTGAGTCTGGATAAGACTTTGCTGGTTCTGGACGATTGTGGTAAGCTCTCGCAGGTACAAAATCGCTTGCACTGGGTTTTCCAGTAGGCTCGATCCCGCCATGCCCGTGAGAGGTATAGAACAGAGGGAGAGAGAGAACGTTAGCGCTATAGGACAGAGCGAGAGCGACAATGAGAGAGGTTTCTTATAGCCTATGACAGAGAGCTGCTGAGATGATCCCGTAAAAAGGAGAGTGCAAATTATGTCCTATTATCAACAGCAAACGGCAAGGATCCGGTTCCTCTCTCTCCCTCGCAGCCACCCGAACGGTTGTGTTCTGTGCTAGGCACACCGAACGGCCCTACGGATCTCGTCCCTCTCTCCGCTTACCGTGCGCGCAAGTGAGTGCTACTGTTGATGATGAGAGATTCCGATCCAGATGTGACAAGAGAGAGAGGGGGGGGGGGGGGGGGGGGGGGGATTGCCGTCATTACGCACAGACCGACACGAGCACGCATAGCCTAAGCCTATTCTCTTGCTCTCTCTCTCCTTCTCTGTCTATATTTTTCTCTTTCTCCCTTTCTGTGCATGTGTGATATAAGGATTGAGGGAAAGAGCAGGGCAGACACCCCGTCCATGCCAAATGACATGTGTTCTTGTCAACTGGCCCCTCTCTCAAGGTCGACCATCCAGCTTCCCTGTTTTTTAAATAATTTGTGGTGATGTAGCCTAAATAAGTGAATATTTCTAAATACATTTTCTTGAAATAATGCAAGACATCAATCTTTGGTAGTTGTGGGTTAAACGTGTTTGATTGCTTGGCTATAGCGTATAACGTATCAACAAGTAGGCCTAAGGGTGAAACTATTATATAAATAAATAATAAACAAAATATTCCGAACTTCTAAAACTTTTCATCGGGTTAGGTGGTTTTGGTTAGTAAAAGCTTTTTGGTATATTTTTGGTGTATTGTTCCTTTAAATTGTCACGCGGTAGGACCATACGGAAGTGAGTGTTTCGTTTGAGACTAGCCACAAGCTACACTACATCAACAGCAGGGGACTAGCATATCTGGCAGTCTTGAAAAAAACATACCTGGAGCCATAGATACTGTAAATTGTTAATGGTCAGGTAAGACATCGATCTAGCTTGGTTTACTATCAAATGTATTTGCTCCTACTGGCTACTACTACTGCAATGTTATGACGGCTTTTGGCGACAACTTGCTACAGTAGTTGCTGGCCCCGGAGTTGTTATGGTCTGGAATTGGTGCTTTGGTCATGATATCAGAGATTTGTGGGTTTTAAGAAGCAGTAGTGTCATTTAAATAACTAGCTATCTTGTTTTATAAAATTATTTAGATCCTTGCAATTAATTAACTCCTGCAATTTTGTAGATGAGCTAGTTAGAGAGCTAGATTAATTTAACAACCGATTGCTAGTGATCGGTCATGTGACAGTCGTCTAAAGACTTTAGGGGAGGGGTAATGTAAAAGTGAAACAACATGACTTATTTCTTCAGTAACTAACTAATAGTAGAATATAGCTCCAGCCTAGGTTACTGCGATCCCTCCAGTCCCAGCGTTATATGAGGAATTTTCCTGGTGTGTTGTTGTGTAGGATGACCCAGAAGCTTTGCCTGGAGGGCCAAGTGTATTCGGTGCCTCTCATTCAGCCGGACTTGAGGAGAGAAGAGGCAGTCCACCAGATTGCCGATGCCCTTTTCTACTTAGAGACCATATCTACAGACATATTTAACAGGTAGTCTAAAAACTAACTCTCTATCACACAGTCCGGTTACAGAGCTTTACAAACGGATGCCTTATGTTAGCATGCTGTTTTTGCACATTGAATGAAAAATACTAGGGCTAAGGTATTTCCTACCTGTGCACACATACAAAGAAAATAATTTGTTAGGAACCTGACACTTTTACACCCATTCCTTTCTTTCCATGTCACAGGGTGTCTGAGAGTGTGGAGAAAAACCGGCGGCAGCTACGGACTGTTACAGACCGGATCAGACTGGCTCAGGCTCGAGTTGATAAAATCAAAGGCAGCAAAAAGGCTACTAAGGTAACATTCACGTTTCATTGTGAGATGGACCAAATTGGTATTATTCATGTAATATAGAACGTTTACAAGAAAGGTCTGTGTAAAATCAGAATTTCAGTATTCACTGGACAACTTACTGAAATATGCATGGTCGGTCGTGGTACGGTGTTTTTATAGGATGTAATATTAGCTAGGATATGGTTTTGCTGTATTGTAGGCTGATCTGTAGACACCTCGCTCAGTCCAACCTAGCAACCCTGTGTCTAGGTGTTCTCCAGTGCTAAGTACCCCGCTCCAGAGCGTCTCCATGACTACACCTCGATCTTCAGTGGAGCCACAGACCCCTCCTCGCAAACGCGCCCTCGCTACAAAATACAGAACAAACTACGAGCCCTTGATGACAAGGCCTTGCAGGTGAGACACACGCGGCCACATTTATCCTATCTGTTCGAGCCGGTGATGAGTTGAGGGAATTGGAATTGGAAAGCAGGTGGCTGCATTGTGTGTGTGTGCATAGAGGACACGGCTGATGTGCTCGCCCTCCAGGGCGCCAACTTGAATCAAACCTAATAGCCTGATGAGTGGGTTTGGCCTCTCATTGTTTTCCGTTTCACACCATGTCAATGCCCTAGCTCCGTGCGTATACGTTGGAGTGTTTGTCCTTGTGCGCTTTTATCCAGTGAGGGCGAGTGAATTGTGTGTGTGTGTGGTTTGGCGCGCGTGCACTAGCATTCACGGCTTGAATTATTCATGATGAACACCACTGAATGTTTTTTCCCTCGTCTCCAAAAAAACCCCACACAGGAACAGGAGTATTTGCTAGTGTGTGTGCTCGCTTGCAAGAGTGGAACGTTTGGAGTATTTTCTGTCGGCGTTTCTCCCCGGCTCCACGATGTATTATTTAGGAAACCTCCTGCAGTGCTTCCCAGCCCCTGCCCCGACTGACTGAGTTAACTTAAGAAGCAGCTGAATGTGCTATTCATGTGCAGCTTCCTGTGACACCCAAATATAAATCCCCTCTCTTCGTGTCTGTCCCTCCCTGTCTCGCTTCCCCAGGATAAGCTGTTGTATTTCCCAGTGTGCGTGAGCAGCAAGAAGCGGTCAGAGGACGAGACTGAGGAGGGCCTGGGCGGTCTGCCCAGAAACATCTCCTCCGTCAGCTCACTGCTGCTGTTCAACACCACAGAGAACCTGTGAGTTACACAGGAGGGCAAACATAGACACACACAGACAGACACACACACAGGCACAGACGCACAAGCTTGATGGGGGTGTTTGTGTTTTATGTGTGCAGCTACAAGAAGTATGTGTTCCTGGACCCCCTGGCGGGGGCGGTGACTAAGACTCACAACGCTCTGGAGACGGAGAAAGAGGAGAAGCCGTTTGACGCGCCGTTGTCCATCACTAAGAGAGAACAGCTAGAGAGACAGGTACACGCACGCGCATGTCGTCGTCATCATCTCAAAGACAACAAAAAAATCCCTCCTCTCTCCCTCCCCTTTTCCCTTCATCTCTCCCCCTCCCTGGTCAGTGTCAAAGCCCGCCACTGTTAAAGTATTCCCCTGATCTGTGCCTCTCTACCCCTGCAGACAGCCGAGAGTTACTTCTATGTGCCCGACCTGGGCCAGGTACCAGAGCTAGACGTGCCATCCTACCTGCCCGACCTGCCTGGCATCGCTGACGACCTGTCCTACAGTGCCGACCTGGGGCCAGGGTTTGCACCCTCGGGATCCACACACAACATCCCTGAGTTGCCCTCCTTCACCGTTGACGTAGAGAGCAATGGGCCGGGTACGCCCTACACACACACACACACACAATCCCTGAACTGCCCTCTTTCACAGGGGAGATAGGGGAGAAACAGACAGTATGCCCTCCCCCCCCACACACACACACAGTTTAAGGTAATACACACAACTTTGTAGTCATTTAAAAGATCGGTATTACCTTTGACTGTAAATAATGTTTGTGTGTGTTGTTTCAGTTTCACAGTTCCCGGCCGCGGTTCTACCCCCGCCGCCCCCTCCACCTCCCCCTCCTCCCCCACCCGAGCCCGTCCTCCCGCCGGCCGCCCCCACCGGGGCCCCTCCGCCCCCTCCTCCCCCACCGCCCCCGCCCGCGGACAGCCCTGCAGGCACCAGGCAGAATCACAGCACAGGTAAAGCCACAGACGCACCCCAAATGCACCATGAGGCGGGTCACAGAGGGTTCAGTCTAACGTCAGTGACCTCTGACCCTCCCCCCCCTCCCCAGGCCCTGCGTCAGGAGCGCCCGGCGAGGTGGCCAAGCCGTCGGACGGACGAGCCAGTCTGCTGGAGTCCATACGCAACGCCGGCGGCATCGGCAACGCCAAGCTGAGGGACGTCAAGGAGCGCAAGATGGAGAAGAAGAAGCAGAAGGAGCAGGAGCAAGGTGGGGAAGGGAGGAGGGGAGGGGCATGTGCACCTGCACCATCAGTTAGATAAACAGATGCCTCTTTTCTGTGTCTCCTGAACCGGAAATCTTTTTTCAACTCCAGCAGGGCATGAATAGGCCCGCTAGTCTACACCCAGTACACGGTCCATTAACTTGATAGTCTGTGTGTGTGTGTGTGTGTATTTACGTATCTGTTTATATGCACGTGTGCCCTTCGGAGCCGCACACTAACCATAGGGTTATCGCAGATCCAATTGCGTTGCTCCTGGCAGGATGACCTTTATGTGTCCTAAATGCCACCTTCATTAAAATGCTGATTTGATGACAGCGCCAGTCTGTTCTGAAACTGCCTGACCTTTGCCATGGGCCCGACCCTGTTTCCTATCTGGTTCACTGACCAGGTCACACCTTCACATCCAGCTCTGTGTGTGTGTGTGAGTGTGAGTGAGTGAGTGAGTGAAAAAGAGGGCTGTGTTCTAACTGTTTGTTCTTTCTCCCTCCTCACTGGGCTCCCCTTCTCTCAGTTGTCGGGGTGGCAGCTAGCGGAGGGGACTTCATGTCCGATCTCTTCAATAAGCTGGCAATGCGCAGGAAAGGTAAGCCTCCATGTTGTGTTTGGGCCCTAACATGCTGACGGGGCTGGCTGGAAGGCCGTGTCTCACTGTGTCCTCGTCCTCCAGGTATCTCTGGGAAGGGGCCAGCTGGCGGGGACTCGAACGACGCCCCAGCCAGTTCTGGCAGCGCCTTCGCCAGGATGTCCGACGTCATCCCTCCCCTCCCCGCCCCCGGGGCAACGGCCGAGGACGAGGACGACTGGGAGGCGTAACCGTCAGAGAATAGCCAATCGGAGCTGATGGAACTCGGAGCGCTGCTAGCTCGCCACCAATCCCGGGGGAGAGTGGGGACAGGCGAGGCTGTTCTGTAGAGGAGAAAGTCGTGTGTACAGCAGGATTAGTGCGTGACTTTGTCCATTTGGTGGTCTTAAAGGGGATGCTTCTGCCCTTTGGCGTAAGTGCTGGAGTCATCCGACTGGAGGAAGACCTGTCGCTGTGCCAGTGGTGTGAACACAGCAGTGGTGTGCAGAACCCCCCCCCCTCTCTCTCTTTTCCAGAGGGGACCTAGAAGGATCTTGGCTCCCCCTACTGGCCTGCTGTAAAACCCATGATGACCACAAGCAATTTGAAGGAACTATGGGAGAATCAAGATGCGCAGATGCTGCCTTTTTGCAAAGAAACTCTATAGAATACAAATAAAACAAGTTTATTGTATAGTTGAGCAGATTAACAAATGAAACCAACATTAATTTTAATTATGTCACCATCTTTATATTATATAAATGTGATTGTGGATGTACAAATGCCTTATTTTTGCCATAATCAGCATTGAGTGAATAAAGACATGTTTATTATAAAGTATCTTAAAAACATACGATACACAACTAAACATTGTAACACTAAAGCAGCATAACATGGCAAGAATGTCAATAAATGCTTTTTGGCATACAAATCCCTGTTTTACATGTTGGTCAAAGTCAAACTAGGAAATATTTACAAGCTTATGTAATCTTAATGAGAACATCTGTCCCAATAAAATTATAGTCTCCAGATCCATCTGATGTGCTGATAGGCTGGGACCAAGCCCCTGGAGACCGGCGCAAACCAATGAATGCTTCCCAGACTGGTGCGGGTGCAACAGTTTCCTCCTGAGTCTGATCTTGTACAGGAATCTTTGATCTCGCCAGTGCTTCACCTTCACACGCCATCATCGTCATCATTAGCATCCTCCTCAAGACTGTTTCTGCTTCTTCTCTATGAAGAACTAAAGGATGACAGAGAGATAAAAGGGAGCACTGCTTTAATTGGGGCCATCATTCAAGGGCATTTCCCAAAGTAAAAATGACATTAAGGGTAGACTACTAATTATAATTCCACATAGTTACAGTCGATCTCAAGAACGAATTGGCTGCTAAGAGAGAATGTTTGTGCGTGCGTGTCGCTCACCCGTCTCAGGGAAGCGAAAGCTGGTCCGAAGCTGGCGTGTGTGTGCGTCTGAGCTCGGATCCAGCTGGGAAGTTTGGCGAGTGTGGCCGGTCGAGAGTAGCGCCGGTCACACAGCACTATGCACGCGTAGTCGTCACGGTGACGTATAGCCCTTCCTGTGGGAGTGCACGAATGACCCAAACAGAGACTCGTCTTTACCCAATCGGCCTCCAATCAGCCCAGTGGGTTTTCAGCCGGTAGAACATAACAGAACAGGACAGGCTTACCTATAGACTGATTGACGGCCTTCATGCACAGGTTTTCAATCAGGGCCTGGCCAGGACTCCGCCCTCCCGCGTGAGACTGAAATAGAGGAGGAGTAACCGAGCCAAATTGGTTCAACCCCTCAGTATGAATACGTCTGGCATCATCGAGGTTTTCGGTGGCGTAGCTGGTCACAGGGTTGTTTTGGCAAAGTGGCAATAAGTCTGAGGACCCTTGTTGCAACGACTGAGGGGGCCGGTGAGGGAGGTAGCGATCGTGTCGGGCAACGTGATGACACTTGCAGACACTTGTGATAAGAGCAGACCAGGACTGAAGTGATGTGTGACCTGTGTGACTCGTTGTGCGTGAGGTTTACCAGGTTTTTGTCCAGATAAGCCATCTTCTCCTGCAACTCTGGAGACTTGATGTTTGGATAAGGCATGCCCACCATCACGATGCACCTGTGAACACAAACATGGCCAGGTCATCAACTGCGCTACGCGGCTTAAGGAAACGTAAAGCTCCTATCAAACTGGACGTTTCCCTATTCTCTCTCTTTCACACAAACACACACACACACCTGCCCAGGTCGTCCGAGAAGTTGATGCCTTCGCTCATCTTCCCTCCCACCACCGAGAAAAGCAATGCTCCTGTGAGATCACTCCCATCCACAGCACACCTCTGAGAGAGAGAGAGAGAGAGAGAGAGAGAAAAAGAGAGAGAAAAAGAGAGAGAGACAGACAGAATGAGAGAGGGGAGAGAGAGAGACAGGGAGAGGAAGAAAGAGAGAGATGACCTGTACAGGAGGCCAGACAGCAGAGGGACACCAGTCCTGACCCTCAGCATGACCCTGAGAGAGAAGAGAGGAGCTCTCACCTGGATGCACCTGGAGAACTCACTGAGCACCTGCTCCACCTGATTGGCCTTCTTGGGCTCCTGGAAGATCTGCAGAGAGAAACGCAGCGTCATGACAGGATCCCTCCCTTGCTCTGCTGTTTGAAGAAGAGCAAGGTTGCACTCAAAACTCGAACTTTTCTTCGCCATCTGCTCTCATCAACTCACACACACACACACACCTTCTTCTTGCTAGCGAGGCGAGCAAGGACTCCGCTGCTCTCCCAATGTCCCACAATCCTCCTGGAGTATTCGTAGGAGGGGAAGAAGCACACAACGCCCCCGGGAACCACGTTGCACAGGTTGGAGAGAACACGCCCCGTCTCATCCATCTACACCCACACACACACACACACACACTCACTCCTGTTAACACATGACCTTCTATCCCTGGGAATGCAGAGCGTGCATTGTGACAGAAGCAGTGTGGAGTGTGTCACCGTGCACGGCATGTCTCTGTTCTGGAAGGTGAACTCCAGCGGCTGGCCAGAGGGTCCGCTGGACAGGACCACAGGGAGGATGTTGTCAGGGGGGATGACGTGGCCTGCGGCGCAGACAAACACACCGACGGACGTGACCATGGTGCCACAGCAGTGAGGCCCACAGACTGTTTGTGTGTGTGTGTGTGTGTGTGGATGGCGAGTGCTCACCGCAGGAGAACTCGGTGATGCGCTCCTCGCCCACCCCGGCGGAGAACAGCAGCTCCTGCTTGAAGTCGGACACCTGCGAGCGCAACACGTTCCGCTAAATCCTTCAGATGCGGAGGTTCGTCGTTCTACTCGATATCTATCTAAGTACGTGCGTGCTTGTGCCTGCTCTTACAGGCTGCATGGTTCCTCCCGCGATGATCACCGCCCTGCAGTCCTTGAGCACCTGAGCGAAGTGCACGGCTGGGTTCAGCAACAGGAACTTCACGCTGCTCGACGACACGCAACCTAGAGAGACGGAAACAGGGGCTGTGGATGCAGGAGTGGCGTGTGTGCGTTTGTGTGTGTTTGTGTGCTGGTGTACCTTGTGTCTGCACCACAACCCGGCCGTCAGCATTGCTGTTGGTGAGAGCCATGAGGAAGCCTTCCACCTGCATCATAGGTGAGGCGGACAGCACCCTTTCCCCCTCTGGCGGCCCCTGCTGGTTTGGAGGAGCTACTGCGCACAGAGGGAAATGGGAGCCGCAGCAACAGGGGGGGGCTGTTGGTCAATGTCATCCATACTCGCGTTATTCCCATGAATGTGAGTCAGCATTTGCACTGCTCCGGGCTTGTCCGAGCGGCTCACCGCTCTAATACGCGCCCCATGTAGGTTTGAATCTGGCCGTTTACCACCTCTCCCCCTCTCCCCTCTCTCTTTTCCTATCCTCTCCATAATAACTATCTCTGTCAATAACAAAAGCAGTGATGCCCCTCGAAATATACATCTTCAGCGTCAGCACTGACCCGTGTTTGGATTGGACAGCGTCTGGAGGTAGCGGTTCAGCCCCCCGGTGCGACGGTTCTCTTTGTCGGCGGCGTGCGCGAGGGGGCCGGCCGGCGTGTGAGTGAGGGGGCCAGCCGGCGCGTGCGCCGTCACACCGCTGCCTGCGTACTTCTCAACGAAGCCACTCAGCTAGAGGAGGGGACAGCATGGGTACCTCTGGTAGTCTGCACTTTAAAACACTCAGACTGTATGCGGAGACGCACTGTACAAAGCGCTCGGTTGTTTTTACCTTCCTGCTGATCATGCTCTTCTCAAAGTATCTCTGCACCTGGAGCGAGAGAGGGTGGAGGTTGAGGCGGTCAGGGTGAGGCTGTGTGTGTGTGCGTGATTGGTAAACGGGGGAGGGGGGGATTCGAACACGGCTGCAGGGATGCCGTTTCCGTGCCTACCTTGAACAGGTTGATGTTGTCTATCTGAGCCTTGAACAGGAAGTTGTTGATGGTGAACATCTCTGTCCCTGGGGTGACGCAAAGTCACATCAGTGGCTGCAAACTGCGAATGGAACCCGTGTGTGTGTGTGTTGTTACCTGGCAGAGTAGTCTGGCTCTGTGGATTCTGACCCACCTTCCCTGTAAAATTAAGAAAATCCGATTCAGACTCGAGTCCCGTGTTTGTTGGACTCACCCCTCACTCAGTTGTCCACCCAGACACGCAGCAGGTCACTCACCTCCCAGCACTCGCACCAGCCCCTCCAGCACAAACAGGATCTGCCTGATATACATCAGGTTCTTGGCTTTTAATCGACTCCTGGCAGACGAACACACACACGCAAGTAAGCATGTAGGCACACACACACAGCAGGGACAGGTGACAAGCAAGTGTTGCGTTAAGAATTCTAGATTAAGTTATAGGTATGTAACAGTGAGATAAATCCATGTGTGTATGCATGTGTCCATGTCCTCACTTGTAGCGGTCAGAATACTGTGTGAGCTGAGAATGTGCACGGCAGAGCTGGAGACAGAAAAGATAGGAATCAAATCCTTATTCCCTTCGACAACTACCGTGCATCAATTGTAATGCTGAATCAAATGAACACAAGGTGCGTGTGTCTGAGTGCGTGTGTGCGTGTGTACCTGTGCTCCAGTGAGCTCTGAGCTGTGTATACAGGAGAGAGTATCGCTGAGGTTGTGGGCTTCATCTATAATCAGCACCTGAAGCCAAACAAACAAAAGGTGGATCTCACGTCCGTGGATGATTGCGTAACCATGTTCTTTGTGAGCGGAAATTCACCTGCCCCTTGAGCTGGACACCTGAGGCACGCCTCGTTCCTTCGTGGAGCACCATCTGATAGGGCAACACCACCAGCTACACACACACAGACACACTATTACTGCAATATCAATTTGCAAAGTACTTCAACAACGTAGCGTGAATGAGTGTGCGTGTGTTACCTGCGCCGGGGGAATTGCGAGGCGGGTGGCGTAGTAGGGACAGGCCTTCGCTTTTCTGCCCAGACCGAGGAGTCCCTCGATATCGCTCACCGCCCCCAAGACTTCATCTCGGAGATGCTGCAGGCCCGTGGCACCGACGTAGGGACACACACTCTTTGCTGCCCCCCGTCTACGCTTCGCACCCTCATCCTGGGGCCGCTTATCTGACAGGAAGAACCAGAGAGAGAGAGAGATGTTGAGAGAGAGAGAAAGACATGATTTTGGGAAGGCCTTGAAGCCACAAGCGCATGGATGAGCCCATGGACGCGTGTTCTCACCGTGTTTGTTCTTCTGCATCTCCATGCAGCGGTCATTGATGCGCTGGACGCTGCCCAGACGACGCACTTCCTCGTTAATGCACATGTTCTGCGAGATGGACGCACACACCCGTGAATTGGCACATACGCACTGTAAATGTGCACACGCTCAGCCGAATGTATGCAAATGCCACTGACATGCAGGAGGCACACTGTGTACAAGTGTGTGTGTGTGTGTGTGTGTGTGTGTGTGTGTGTGTGTGTGTGTGTGTGTGTGTACCTGTCGTGAGCCCAACGTGACCAGACTGATGTCCTGACTGAAGGGGCTCTTCTGAACTTCATGGACAAACTGGGCCAGCTGGGAATGGGTGCGACTGCAGTAGTAAATCTAATCCAACACACTCCCGAGTTATGACACACACGCAGACAGGTGCTGTAATCATTGGTTTCTGAATGCCAAAGCGAAAACACACACACCTTGGTGACATGCTCCTCCACCAAGTCATCATCATCCTCATCATCGCCAGCACAGAACCTGTTAGAGAGAGAAAATAAACACACTTTCTAATTCCGCGAGATTACCGACCCTAATCTTCGATTGGCTGGTTATCAACCTGTCCCCATTTCAGACTGGTGAGGTACTCACTTGTTCTTGGTGTTCTTGGACTCATCATCACTCTCGTATTCGGCTACAATAAGCTCCTCCTCCTCGGGGTCTCCTGACTCCTCCCCCTGATCCTCCTTACTGAGCTCTAACAGCTTCACCGCTTCATCGTCCTCACAGCTCTATAACACAGCACATGCAAGTGCACGCAGTACAACACCTTTGGTTGATGGAATCGGGCGCTGACATCATCTTTGCCAAAGCGCTATGCGTCATATTGTACGCTGTATACTCAAACAAACATACTTTTCTTTTCATGGTGTATTTCAGCTGGGCGTTGTGTCGGATCATCTCCAAGCGCTCCTCCCTTCGTTTCCTCCTCAGCTCGTCCTCCTGACGGGTTGAGAGAGACAAGAAGTTAAGACGGACGCAAAAGCGTGGTGTATTCCACAGTACTGATGATCCGACCGAGTCAAGTCTCACTTCTGACCCGTAAGCACAACCTTTAATTTGCACACGAGGTCTCGCTCTGCCTTCTTCTGCACAAAGTCAGTGATCCAGTCGGGCTCTGCTGAGGAGGGAGCTGGAGGGCTCTGGAGAGGAGAGGTGGAGCTCGGGGAGGGGAGAGTGGCCTCTCCCTCCCCCTGCAGCAGGCTCGCTGTCTCTTCCCTCCTCCTCTCCTCATGGTCCCTCAGCCAGCTTAGTGCTCCACAGATCAGACTCAGAGACTTGCCCTGGAATGTAAACAACACCGAAATCTTAATGCAGACACACACCTAGAGAAACCCACTGGGAGGTCATTGTGTTCAACATCTGATCAGATGCACATACTGTTCCGGTGGGGCTCTCAAAGATGCCAACTTTGCCATGCTCTAGTGCTCGATATAGAGCTTGCATAAACTGATCTTGTATGTGGTAGGGCTGGTAAGGGAAGGGGAACGTGGGACTTGCTACCTCCTCCATAACCGCCAATGGCCCTAGGAGATGAGATGGAGAGCACAAAAGCAGCACAGAATAATACATGTGGATTAAACATTCATAGAAGGGTCCTTGTTGACAGCAGTTATGGGGTTCTGTTTTAACTTGTATGTGATGCAATGTAACGTCCGCCCTTCAATGACATTCGTTACTGATAAACAAGAGATGTTTACCATTTGACCTGAGATAAGCTAGGATAAGCGGGGTAACACTAGGTCAGAGTGCATAAGGATTCAATATTGCAGGGCTCTAAAGTGTCACGCATTTGCCGTGAGACTCACGCATTTCAACCAGTTCTCACGCTGAGAAGTAAGGGATAACTTGTCCCGCTGTATACAATTAATGGACGAGGCGCAGGGCATACTGGGATGATAACTACCAGTCTCGAGTTATACAGAGTTAAATGCCAAATACCAATCAGAAAACATTACCAGTACCCCCATCAGCCGGAATTTTTTACCCAAACGTTGACAGATATGGTAATCTCACCCAAAACTTTTGATAAAACTTGAGAGCCCTGAATATAGATATCCTACAAACTACTTTTTCAGGCATCAAATTAGAAAGGCAAATAGGCGATTGACATATAATCAACATATACTTTGTGTACACCACACGTGTACAGAGACCTTTACTCAGACTGATCAGTAATCAATGGAAACCGCACATGTAGACAAAAACCTAGAATGGCAAATAGTCACATTTAGGGGGTTACCGACTTACTTGCTGAGTGACAAGCATCCATTGCTCAAGTAACTTAATTAAGTAAGTTAGTCAGGCTAGCAACAAGCAAGTGAGATAGGCTACATTATAATGCAAGCAACTTCAAATAACAAGACGTTCACCATTTCCTGATAGATGCGCGGTAAAATAATCAACCAATGGGACACTGGTAGCAGAAGACAGGAAGCTCTAGCTATCTTGGCATGTAAAAACAAATGTTAACATATATCGTTGGATAAATTGAAGACACGAATCACGAATTATTCATAAAATAATCCGTGTTGATGTTTCTCTTGAATTGATATTTCGTAATTGGTAACCCCTATTTTTTTAAACCACGGTTCCTTAATTCCTTAGTTCCTAAATATATGTGTACATATATGTAGATACTTATCAATATTTACACTTATAAATACATACACATTCCGTTTGAAATTAAAGGGGTTGAGGTCTTGAAGGAAGAAAAAACCGCCCATTGGAAGTTTCCGGGAATATAAAACATGCGAACCTCAAATTGGCTCCTCCTCCACTCCTTCTGTAGGCTCGTCTGGAAAGTTCGGTTGCTTCTAATTTTGGGGAACTACGCTAGTTTGCAAACCGTAGCTTCAGACTTCTGCAATCATTTTACAGAGAAGGATCATAACAACGTAGACCTTTATCTGCGAAACCCAGTCTTTCATCGGACTAGTGCACACAAGGATCCTGTCAATTCATTTACGCCACAACAGCAATCATCACAATCTGTAGCTTGAATTAGTAGCGTGTGCGTTTCCTAGCAGTCTCCAAGTCCAACAAGCTACAAGAAGCTTTGATTTGTGTCGCAGCGTGTTAACATTCGTTAGCCAGTTCCTAAGTCGGAGTGAAGCCTTGGCTTGGAGCTGTTTCACTACACAGCAATGACTGCAGAAGAGATGGCTAATGAGGGACAACACACCGGCTTCCAAATGGAAGGAGAAGATATCACACCTAAGAAAGATGGAGGTGTTTTAAAGGTAAGTCGCCGGTTAACGGATCCCTAATATAAATCGCTGTAAATAGCTACTAGCTGGATGCAACAATGCTAGCATTTGTCAGATGCTAGCCGTAGCTAGCTTCCAGTTTGGGTCGTGGGAATGAATGTGTGGACTGCAGTCAGAAGCTTGGTATCTGGCTAGCTAGTGCCTGCTATTAACATAATTTGCCATCAAATGTATTTTTATTGCGTGCTGATTAAGAAGCATTAAGTTTCATGAAGTAGGTCAGATGATAAACGTTTGCTAACTAGCTCCCCGGTTAACCCTGCTGTTATTAACTAGCTAACACGCTAATGTTAGCCAAGCGTGCTTCTAGAAGGGTCTTGGCTCCTCGAGGAACGGATAGGCTACTGTTCGAATGATTGGCTAGAAATGTAATAAATATTTATGCATTTACCTTTTTTTCTTACCAGCAGTACCCACCAGGGTATGTCTAGGCCTAAATCTTTTTAATAATAATATTTTATTTGTTGTTGTCATCCAAGATCATTTTGTGAAATATCAAGCTTTTGTGATAGCTAAATGTAACCACGAAAGATCACACACATTTATGTATGTTGCCTTCAATTTATTTCGTAAAACACAGCCACTAAACGGTAATTAAGTTCAATTACACACCACTTCCCTTGTCTGTCCCCAGTTGGTGAAGAAGGAGGGCACGGGTATTGAGCAGCCCATGACCGGTGATAAAGTGTTTGTTCATTATGTGGGTACACTTTTGGACGGCACTCAGTTTGACTCAAGCCGTGACAGAGGAGAGAAGTTCTCATTTGAGCTGGGAAAAGGTGGGTACTGTCCATCACACATACTCTTGACTGGGTCACTTTTAAACCAGGCATCTTCCACTGCTCCAGTGTCATAATGTGCTGTGTGTCTTTGTTCAGGACAAGTGATCAAGGCATGGGATCTAGGTGTTGCAACAATGAAAGTGGGAGAACTGAGCCAGCTCATCTGTAAGCCCGAGTATGCCTATGGCACTGCAGGTAGCCCTCCTAAAATCCCACCCAATGCCACGCTGGTGTTCCAGGTAAGACCAATTGGAAGTGTTTGAGGTTGAAACTTAAAGGGTGTTCACAAGTCCTCCAGTCAAATTGCAGATTTCAGTCTGGTTCTGAATCCAACCTTCTGGATACAGGTGGAGCTGTTCGAGTTCCGAGGTGAGGACATAACTGAGGATGAGAATGGAGGAATCATCCGCCGTATCATCACCAAAGGCCAGGGCTACTCCAAACCCAATGAAGGAGCTGCTGTAGAGGGTACAAACACTCCCTCATCCTCACTGGGCTTGACTACGAACGCATCCGTTAGATAAGTGTGTCCTATACACACAGTCTGCTGGAGTTGGTGTGTAACTGCATCCTTTTGTGAGTCACCCACTGACCCTCATATTGCCATGTATGTCTGCAGTGACTTTGGAGGGGAGCTACGAGGGTCGTGTGTTTGACCAGAGAGAATTGAAGTTTGAAGTGGGAGAAAGGGAGAGTCTCGGCCTGCCAATCGGAGTGGAGAAGGCGCTTATGGCCATGGAGCAGGGAGAGGAGTCCTTGTTCACCATCAAACCCAAGTATGACACCAACACTGTCACATCGCTGCATGCTTTTATTTTTATTTTTCACTTTATATTTTATACTGTAGTTTGGTTAGTATTTTGTTGTAAATGTTTTCCATTCATTCATTTTTATATTGTATATTTAAGGACTGAACGCACATTTGAAAGATTCAATATATTTATTATACGTTTACTTTATGCACCTACCCACCATAGTAAACTACTTTAGTACACATACTTTGCGCTTCAAACCTGATTCTGATATAAGAAGACACACTCATCCATACACAGACATGCATATTAATTTACCAGTCACTCACCCACACTAATGCACTCAGGGGATTTGAAAAGTAATGGTCTATCGATGTGTATTTTTAGTTTGTATTAAGAGGTGGTTGTGAATTCCAGGTATGGTTATGGAAATACTGGAAGCACAAAGTTTGACATTCCTGGAGGAGCCACACTTCAATACAAAATCAAGCTGACCAATTTTGAGAAGGTAAATATTTTAGCGTATCAAACGTGTGTATGTGTGCACGCACATAAGTAACCAGTGACCCCCAAGTGTGTCTGGTCTGGACGACCCACTCCTGACTCAATCATGTTGTCTCTGTTCCTCAGGCTAAGGAGTCCTGGGAAATGAACACATCAGAGAAACTGGAGCAGAGTGCAATTGTCAAGGACAAGGGAACCCAATACTTCAAGGTATGTGCATGAAAACTGTATGTCTGCAGAGGTGACACACAGGCTAGTAGCTGTGGAGGGCACACAGAAAAATAAAGAACCTGTGTGGTTTGTGTTTTTTTCTTTTAGGAGGGAAAGTACAGGCAAGCATCTGTGCAGTACAAAAGGATTGTGTCGTGGCTGGAGAACGAATCCAATTTGGTAGACGGGGAGGAGCAGAAAGCGAAAGCTCTGCGATTGGCTGCTCACCTGAACCTGGCCATGTGCTTCCTTAAGCTACAGGAGCCAAGCCAGGCCCTGGAGAACTGTGACAAGGTACGCACATCCTCACCATGTTTCGAAGAACACATATTTTAATATATGGTTGGTGGTATATTTTTCCTTGAGTGCCTATTTTCTCCCTTCTATGCTCTGCATTTTTGCTCTGCATTGTTGAACAAATGTTGCCCCCTACTGATGTGTTTGGGTAGGCTATGGAGCTGGATGAGGCTAATGAGAAGGCCCTGTTCAGAAGGGGGGAGGCGCTGTTTGCCATGAAGGAGTTTGACAGGGCGAGAGGCGACTTCCAGCGTGTCACTCAGCTGTATCCTGGCAACAAGGCAGCCAAGAGCCAGGTACTTTAGTCTGAAATTGACAGATACACTTAAATTGAATGAATCCAGAGGTCCTTGTTGTCAACTACTGCTATCACTGCATTTCTTGCTAGGTGGGTCTATGTCAGAAATATATCAAGGATCAGCATGAGAAGGACAAACGTCTCTATGCTAACATGTTCCAGAAGTTTGCTGATCGGGACGCCAAGGTAAGGGGACAAGCCATTTAGGCTTTCACATGGGTGCTATAGAGGGAATTGTACGCAAGAAAAAAATGATTTCCAGGAAGATGTGTAACAGTTTGATATCATTATATATATTTTGTATTTATTTATTCCCTCACTAAATATATAAACATTTGACAAACAATATTAACATATTTTGATGAAGACCTGCTATTAATGACTTTTTTTATATATTGTGTTGGGCAGAAGGAGGCAGAAAAGGGCCCAGATGGAGGAAATGAGAATGGGGAGATGGAGGTGGAGGCCAATGGAGCGCAAGAGTAGAGAAAGGAGACCATGTGGCTGGCTTTCAGTCTGTCTACGACTAAGACACTTGCAACTTCAGTCGTTTGTGTTTTAAAGTGAGTGTGTATATATGAGTTACGTGAGAATGAAGTGGAGCAAAAAGGAAAAAAAAAACACTGATTTTGTCCGTCTTCACTGGCTTACCTGTGTGTCTGTGCTACTGCTATGGCAGCTAGTTGGCTGGGCTTCTATTGCCTATCTCACTCCAGGCCTCACCACCCCTCCCAATTGCTTAAAGTGTGTCTGAAAGTAGTACCCTAGTCTTTGTGTTCCCAGAGTTCCAACCCTCACCAGTCAAGGGCTAGTCCATTCACCTAAGAGCTTGCATTGTCCCTCTGCCCCAACACATCTCCCCTCAGCCCTTGCCGAACCCCCGCACACGCACACATCTTCCTCGGGCCTTGTTGAACACCCCCCCCCCCCCCCCCATACACACACGCGCACACATCTTCCTCGGGCAAACCGATCAACAGAAAGCGCCATTTATGATCACCGAGTGTGTGTGCATGGTGTGTTCTGAGTGACGGTGTCTGTCTCTAGCAGCACTGAACAAAAGAGTAACAAGATCCTGATCCAGTCATGGCTTCTCTCTCAACCTAAGACTCCACTATAGCAGCAAGGGGTTACAAGACTGTTCCTCTTTTTGCTTTGTAAAACATTGACTTTGTTCTTGTCTTGTATCTTTTGTTGTTGTTTTTTTCATGTGTGATTTTTTTTTTTTTGAGTTACTGTTAATTTTTATGAGGATGATGAAATTAACTGGAATATGTTTATAAGCAGCTTCACCTTGACAGACCCAAGCCAAGTCTCTGTTGTACTGTACAGTACATGTGTACACATCTCAGACTATGATTGGTATCCCTGACCTAATCTCTGATATCCAGGCACTCACCCTCGGAGCTGCCAAAGCATAGTCTCCCGTAGGCCTCTTTCATGTAACAGGTGGATGAAATGCTAGGAGCTTGTTTCTATTACAGTTCTGTGGCTTACTCATTTAGCTTTTTCTACCCAGTGTCTATCAACGAGCCCGACTGTGATAAAGAAGAGAAATGGCTTGGACTGAGCACTAGGAGGACTGAGGGTGTGCTGTAGTTCTTTTCCATATGTTGAGGCTTTCTGGCCGAAGGATCTAATAAACAGCAGCTCAAGCTCGGGTCATGTCTTCATCATGAGTACAGAATGTGTTCACTTGCCTTTGTGTGTGGGTACAAGATACCTAATTTAGGGAAATACTTGATACACTGATAAGAATCAGTGAACAAAGCCTACTTGTTTTGAAATCTTGCCTGTACTCTGATCCATGCACATTGATAGGCTATAATACATTTTTGTCAAGGTATCAAGTTTTGGTTTCAACGTTACAGACACTCGTGCCCCTGTTCCCACAAAAAAAAAAAATTATGGGCTATGTTACACAAACAATGCATCTTAGTATTCTCAATTGGGTCCCTCCGTTTATTTGTCTCCACGGTAAACTCTGAATTTATAGTGAGAGAGAATTGGGTCCCGTTTTCCCTTGCGCAACTGGGTCACCGTCAGGGTCATTTTACCGCCATCTGCGGTGTCATTTTACGCACACAATACAAGCCATTCTTTTGATTAGGCTACACATATACATCTTACACTGCATAATAAAGGAATTAGAGCAAACTGGCGCCACGTTGTATCTACGTGTAGTCCAAGAACTTCTGTGACAGCGATTTTACGTGACAAACATTTTGTATACGCTAACTTGGCTTGAATTTATATTAAGTTAATTTACTTTTGTTTTATTCGTTTTAGCTACCTGGTGCTTCTCATTCGTAATAGCCTAGCAATCAATTACTTTTAGGTAGATTTCCTTAAACAATGGCAATACAGGTGCTTTCAAAAGAAATCGTTTAGATTAGCCTACCTGTTTCTTAGGTAAATTCACTAGCTAGTGGGTGCGGCCAATGTGACTCCACCCCTGAATCTCGCCGTCTCTCTGACTGGGACAAGTGGTGGGTGAATCGAGGCCCCTTGATCCATCTACAACTACTTACTGCCTGCGCCCTGGGTGCTTTCCGTTGGCGAGCGCAGTGAACCGTGAAGAAGACTTTGCAGTGTCAGGTGTTAGCTGTGTAGCCAAGTTAGCGACAATAGTCGTTGTCAGCAACCCATCACACTTCTGTGCTAGAAAGAAAACAAAGGGGAATTGAATTCAAGGTACCAGATACTTGGTGACTGGGATTACGGGATGAGAGGTTCAGCGTTCCCGGAACGTCGGAGAGCTCTGGGCGCCGTTTAATGTCAAATTGAAACTGGACAACCGTCCAGAAAAAAAAGACACGGATACATTCTCTAAAGGTTTCGTTAAGAAAATGATCAACTCGTTTTTTCCTCTTAAGAAACTTCGACGTAACGGCAAATACATTTTTTTCGGAGTTATTCTGATAATTGGAGCTGTCGCCGTGTATCATGAGTTTGTTGCAGCAAATGCATGGAGCTCGCATACCCGTAAGTAGCTTACCTACGGGAAAGGAAGCTCCCAACGAGCTATCTTCTCTATTATCAGGCGTTCCGATCACCAACTTTGTGTTTATTTATCAAAGTGTTTTGTGCGTCTACTTGCATGCCAAGCCATTCCATCTGAAAACGAATTGATCGGAAAACAACTATGTGTTAAAGGGGAGTGAGAGGGCACTCCTGGAGTCACACCTGCCAAGGACAGACATCTTAGATTACTTTCACCCTCGTCTGTTAATGAAAGTTTAATGAAATCCACACCATTGACATCCGGCTCAAAAAAGCCCCAATGCAAGGTTTCCATGGTAGTCAACCCATGTAAAAGTAAACCGCATTCAACAGTATGTCTGTTATGACTGTATGACCTCAAACACGAGAGAGAGAAAAAGTCGGAACACAGGCAGTACTATTGTTTGTTTGTAATTTGGGGGCGAAGACAAAAACCCTCCGTTGTGCTCATGCAGTCATTTTACTCCTTTCAGCTGTGTCCACCAACTGTTCTCTGTAGGCTACTTCTGCACACAGCCAGTCTTGAGAAGGGTCAGGCCACGAGGGTTACCCTCAAGGGAATGTGTAGATTCACACAGGGGATCCAAACCCCAGCCCCCATCTGTACACACACAGAGGCACCCACCTAAACACACTAATGGCTCCAAAGGGACAACAGTGTCTTGAAGGGAGAGCGTAATTACTAGGTGTGTGTGTGTGTACTGGTGTGCTGGTGTGCTGAGGGGACAGCAGCAACCCATGTCTATATGGCCAAAGCTAGACATGTAATCACATGCCTCTGTGTGACAGCAGCCACATTCTAGGTCTATCTGGCTACACACACATTCCTAGGCTCCAGCCCCCTACTCACAATGGGGGTATTCTTAGGGGCAAGAAAACCAACTGTCTCTTGAACGAGCGTCCAGAGAGGGTATTTATGTGTGTGTGCACGTGCTCATTGAATGGAATTTCAAGTACGTTTCTGATTTTGGATGAAACTCTAATTGGATGTTAGTGATGATATTACCACAACAGTAGAGGAGTCCAGACTGCCAGTGGAGGAAGGATCACATTTATTTAGGCTAGTTGTAGCTGCACATAAACTCTTAGACCCATTGGTTTCCCCCATGTGAAACTTAAACTGTTGCAAGTTCTTCAGTCAGAATTTGTGACAGGGTATGTCAAGTAAGCCTATGTGGCATGGCAACAGTTTATACCTCCCCGTTAAAAATACATTCTAAAATGACTTGTGGTGCAGATAAAATACTGTGTGTGTGTGCACTCGTGCCTCCACCCCCGTGATAATGACAGACCATACTAGGCCATTGGTAGTTTGACTCTCCTCCCTTCACAACACACATCCAGATTTAATCTTTAAAAAACATCCCTTCTCTGTATTTCTGGAGACATTTTTGATGACTCGAGTGACGAACGCTTTGAGGTCTTCGAGTCACTTTTGTTTCAACTCAGTGGGTGTCTGACTTTCTTTCCGTGATGAGATGAATTGTTTTCGTCCGTTGTGTGTGTGCATCGCACACAACTGACACTCAACTTCCACTTAAAGAGTTTGTTTGCCTGTTTCTCACAAATGTGTAATCAGGAAAATCCAACCTCACCCTCCATCTGTCAACTGTATACTTATTGAATTTACTGCTTCTATTTGTTTTCATTTCCATTTTCTGAAACAGTTAAACCTTTGTTCGTTTCCAATATTTGGTTCAGCATAGATCCTTATAGTTAGGTATTTACTTAAAGTTTTAGTACTTCAGTTAAATATTGAGTGAATAATATATATTGAGTGACTTGTTGCTCTTGTAGGTGAGTTATAACGAAGTTAAGTCTTGTACTCGCTGTGAAATATTTTACTATTGATTGTTCTTCTACAGATACAGTCCTGCACTTTTTTGTGGTTCATGTTGTTTTAATTTGTAACTTGTATAACTGCATGCTCTTATGGGTCTTCCCTTTTGGCACTTGTTTAGTTTTCCACAATGTATGCTTCATGTTTTGGCTGCTTGCAATGTTTGGGACTACCTCGTTGTTATGATCAGTGACCTATGCTCTTTTGTAAAGCTCTCTCTTGGAAGTCGCTTTGGATAAAAGCGTCTGCTAAATGCATAAATGTAAAATGTAAATACTAGGCTGTGTTGAAGGCAGCCATTTATGTGTTCAAACTGAAATGCATATATAGGCCTTACATCCTGAGAAAATTGGTCTTAGAAGGCCCTTGCATGGTTCCCTGTGGTAATTGGGTCAAGATGTCCTAAGATATTCAATTTGCACATAACACACATACGACAAAACCCCCCAACAATTATTTGGTTTGATCTTATTCTGGAACGTTTCTTGTTTCAAATGTAATATCATTTTTAAGATTGGTTTCTGATATTATTCTTATATACCATTTCAATTCATGGGTTATAATCTCATAGTCTAGCAGTTTTGGGGACCATGTAAAATTATACACTTATTAGTTAATACATTTGGAAAACCAAACAGGAAAGCAATGATTGTCAATCTACTTTCTCAGCAATACTTCAGATACATGCATATTTTGCTGAAGGTGCTTCCTCTAACCCATTTTCAATCTCTTCACAGCAGCCAATGAAGATAGCACCTGGAGAAGGACAGCCCCAGGGAGAGAGGTGACAAAGGATGACAAAGGATAGACAGGAACAGAAAAGGGGGAGTTACATGGTTCTCCTGTTAACGTGTGTGTGTTTGTTTATGTGTGTGTGTTTTAGGTTGGGGGAGACCATGTATCTGATCTAGTCTGGCGCACAAGCTATACCCCACAACACTGGAGACCAGAGGTTTGTTTTTCTTTTCAATGCTGTGTGGCAGTTACTTTACGTAGGGTCACGCTTTAGGATACTTCCTATTGTCTTGTTTATGTTACTGTGTGTGTAATACAGTATGTGTGTTATAGTGTCTGCTTGGGAAGCATTTCATGTGAAGTTGCATGTTTCTGCTAAATTAGGTTGTAGTGTTAGAAGACAGATAATAAATAAATAAAAAAATAAAAAAAATGTATTTGCGCAGGGAGTATAACACATTCCAACTGTTCCAGTAGTAGCTCTACTGAGAGGTCCTTCAGCTCATACTAAAGGCTAAGATCACTGAATCATGTGTTGGTGTCATAGTGTGTACAATGCTTACAGCTGTTATTGCTGGGACATACTGCACAACTGAGAAGACAATGTAAATGTACATGAATTAGGTTTCGAATAACATTCTCCACCCCTTCTTTAAACTTTGATAGGAACACATATACACACACATACACACACACACACCCACACGGCTCAAATATCACTGTCTCCTTGGCACTGTCAGAGGTGTAGGTTTACAGCTTATCTGGGCCACAGCTGAAAGTCCGGAGGTCCAGTTGGTGTAGTGTGCTGTATGTTGTTTGTAAGGGAGATGTGGACGTGTTTCTTCCATCTTATTCTCCCCCCCCCCCCCCCCCCCCCCCCCCAACACTTTGTGTCTAGTATAAGGGCCAGGCCAACCTGCACATCTTTGAAGACTGGTGTGGCAGCTCCACTGCCCAGCTCCGCAAAAACCTGCACTACCCGTTATACCCTCACGTGAGTCCCTTTCTCTCACACACTGTATCGTCTGAACTGGGATCACTACTCTAACATCCCACACTTTCTGTCCAGTCAAGAACCACAGTGAAGAAACTTGCCGTCTCCCCCCGATGGACAAATTATGGCCTCAGGATATTTGGCTTCCTCCACCCCTATACTAATGGTGCAGTTCCTTTTCATCTCTCTCTATTTCGTTCTCTCTCGTGCAGTGTCTTGCTTGCAATATCTTGATGGACTTTGAACCAAGTCTCATTAATGTGTTACAAGGGGTGTAATCTTAAAACTATGAAGTACTCTTTCAAACTGTCTCTATCGCCCCTCTCAGGAGAGTTTGTGTTTGCCCTGAGCTCTGATGATAACTCTGAGTTCTGGTTGAGTGTTGACGATTCCCCCCTCAACCTGCAGCTGCTGGCCTGGGTGGGAAAGGTGAGTGTGGATGTTCTAGCATTTTGTGTTCTCACATATTTACATAATTTGTGTACGTTGGTCTTTTGAGCGAAAAATCTGTGTACTTATGAGGATGTTGATGTTTGCTCTCAGACGGGATCTGAATGGACAGCTCCAGGCGAGTTTGAAAAGTATGTCAGTCAAATATCCAGACCAGTTTGGTGAGTTAAACGTGCTAACTATAATGTGTGTGCATGTGTGTGATTATACAGTACATTTGAACTAATATGGTGTGTTTGATTGTGTGTGTGTGTGTGTGTAGATATTGTGTGTGTGTGTGTGTGTATGTATATGTGTATATATATATATATATATATGTATATGTGCATGTATATATGTATATATATATATATATATATATATGTGTATGTATATGTTGAATATATATATATATATATGTGTATATATATATATGTTGAATATATATATATATATTCCCTTGATCAGGGTCCCGTTTGAAATACTGAAAGAGTATGTGTTTTAAGACTCCCCTACACACACCCTGGGTAGGGAGTTATTTTTAGCTGGGGTTGTATGCGCGTCTGTGTGTGGGGGGGTATTGTTTTTTAGTTATTTTTCCTCCCTTGCTTGCCCAGGCTCAGAGCTAGAAGGAACACTGGAGAAGGAACAGCCGTGCATGTGCGCACATGCATGTGTGTGTTGATCATTCAAACAGGATGTGGGTTTAAATCTGACTAAGCAAAGTCAAAATCAAGCATGAGCTGCAGGGAGGAGAAGAGAGGGACAAAGGAGGTGTGGGGAAACCCAGGTAACAGGTGAGGGGGAGGGGGAGGAGGTTATGGAGGGAGTGACTGAAGGAAGTGTGAGGAAAATGTAGTCAGGTGACGGGTAGAAGCCATGAGAAACGATGGGAGGAGCCCAATAGAGCCTTGGGATAAAGAAAGTGTTTTTGTGTGTTTTTATAGATGGAACGATACATTGTTTTAATTGATATCATTTGGATCTCAGGCTGTCTGAACAAAAAAAGTACTTCTTTGAGGTGATTCACAAGCAGAATGACAGAGGGACAGATCATATGGAGGTGGCGGTGAGTGAATCATGACTCTCCTTCACCATTTCCTGTACTACCAAGCATCTATTTGTTAGTGCTTGTCGAAATCGCACATTTGTGTGACATTTGCTTATGGTGTTTGTTTTGACACAGTGGCAACTGAATCAGGAAGGCTTGAAATTTGCGGTTATTTCCTCCAAGCATATCTCTCTTTACACCGGTGAGAGCACACACACACACGCACACTCACGTACATACACACACAGATGCCCGTTGTTCCTGCCTCTGTCTTTAGAGCCCTCTAGTAGCACAGCCTAAAGCAGACGTACTGAACCACAGCATGTCCACCACTGGCCTCGCCTTCTGCGAGGAGCAGAGAACGGAATCTGGGCCGTCAGTCTCTCCCCCTGCTGTTTCCCCTCCCAGATGAGTCTGCCCTGAAGATGAGCGATGTCGCTCACGTGCCACAAACCGCCGCCAGCCACACCGGCTCCCCCAGCAGCCAGCCTAGCAACAGTGACGCCGACATGCTAAGGGAAGATCCCCGAGACACCTTCTACCAGAGTGAGAACTCACACACACACACACACACACACACAAGCCCTGTGGCACATATGCACTGAAGTCCTCTTACTTGAATCCTATTGTGTGTGTGTGTGTATGTGTCTATGCATGCAGTCCCTCTGATTGACCACAGGTATCTCCAGAGTATGTTGCCAGACTGCTCCTACAATCCCAGCTACACCATCAAAGGCTTCCCTCTGCTCCGCTACCAGGGCCTACAGTTTGTAAGTGGACCTCGCCGTCCTCCTTGATGATGCGTGTGCACTTTGGCTGGCGTCAAAGCCCTTTTAGATCACGCTTTGGCTTGTCCCTCCCTCAGGTCCACATGTCCTACATCTACCCGAACGACCACACACGCCTGACACAGATGGAGGCAGAGAACACGTGCTTCTACCACGAGAGTCCCCTCTACCTCGAGAGGTGATGCCTCTGGAGAGAGAGAGATGGGAGAGAGGAGAAGGCCCCTAGAGGGAGTGGTGGGAGGGCGTAGTGGTGGGGTTCAACTTTGGACATGTCTTGATTGTCACCAGCAGAGGGCCCTGTGTTACCGCAGAGCATAGAAAAGGCATTGCCATATTGAAGGACGGTACAAATGTTTGAGGACAGGGGAGGGAGCTGAAGGTTTTCTATCCCTGTAAACGTGGTGTATTCTTGTTTTCCCTCTGTCCCTAGGTTTGGTTTCTCCAGGTATATGACACTTGACAGGCCAGAGGGGCTGGACAGAGTCAGAGGAAGTAGGTTGCTGTTTTAAAGAACTATTGCTGCTGAAATACAACGTTCACACTGGACACGTTCACACCCTTTGTTTTCCCCGCTTCCTTTTTGTCTTTCTACGTTTCTGTCTTTCTCTCTGTCTCTTCCAATGTTTTTGTTCTTATGTTCTTCCTGTCTTCATCTTTTATATTTCCAGACTTTGGGTTAAACCAGAAAGAGCTGGTTCCATATGAGGAGGAGGAGGAGGAAGAGCCGGCGGAGGAAGCCCAGCTCAGAGCCAGGCTCCGCCAGGATAGAGACAACGCCGTCCTGCCTGACTACGGTGATGACTACGACGATTACACTTTGAAACGCAAGCGCAAACTCTTCTCGGTGCTCCCGCGCAGACCTGTAGACGGCCCCTCATTGAGGGGCAAATTAGATACAGTGCTGCACACTGGTAAAAGGAGGAGGAAGAGAGGGGAGGAGCAGAAACGAGTACAAGAGCGTAGACCAGAGAAAAAGAAGCTAGTGAAAGAGCTGGTACTGAAGGAGGGAGACCAGCTAAAACCTGCAGAAAGACAATCAGAGACAATGCTCCTTGAACAAGCAGAGAAACCAACAGAGGGAGAGAGGCTTGTACGTGCAGAAAGACCAGCTGAAGGAGACCAGCTCGAACCTGTGAAGAGACCAGAAGGAAAAACGGCAGAGAGAAACGGGCTTAAACCAGAAGAGAAAGTTGTAGACGGACCAGCAGAAAGACCGGTGCAGAGAGACAAACTCAAACCATCCGAGAGAGCAGCAGAAAAACCAGAACCGGGAGACGAGCTCAAAGCAGCTGAGAGACCAGCAGCAACAGACAGAGCACCAAAGAGAGAGGGTCTCCAGAGGCCAACAGACAAAACAGCGGAAAGGGTGCAGCGCCCCCTGGTGGAGCTAGAGCAGAGTGAAGGAGGCGGGGCTGAGCTGATCCAGCATGTCAAACATCTGCAGCCTGCGCCTGCAGCCAGGGATGCCTCCAACTCTCCCTCCCCTTCTTCCAGAACGATGCAGGCAAAGGTTACCCATACCAGGCTGCGACAGCCTGTGGCCACCCCACGGTCCATCCATCCCCGGCCTGAGACCCCCGAAGCCCCCATGGGGAGGCCGGAGCCCAGGATCATTACAGCCAGGAAGAGGGGGCGAGAGAGACAACTGGACTCACCGCCACAACTAGTTCTGGACGCAGTCCACAGGGGCCTGGCCCCGCCCCCTGCTGTGAGCACAGGGGAGAGGGGGGGGTCTCAGGTGAGGAGGGAGAAGGGGGCGATTGGAGAGAGAGATGGAGGAGGGGAAAGAGACATACGAGTGGAAGACCAACTATGGGGCCTGGATGGAGAGGAGGAGGCAGGAGAGGACGACATGGCCTACGACCTCACTCCGGCGCCTGTCTTCGACCCTGAGGTGAACTGGGATCAGACCTTCCAGGTGACCCCCCTGGACCTGCAGATGCTGCGTTCTGATTGGATCGACCTGCGCTGTAACGTGTCAGGCAACCTGTTGATGCGTTCCAGCGATGCCCTCCCCATCGTCAAGACCTTCATCGACAAACTCAACAAGAGGCACCACAAGTGAGCTTATTGTGTGTGTGTGTGTGTGTGTGTGATGATTGCCTGTGTGCTCGTCTGATTGCTATAGTGTGAGGATACAATCGTAACATTATAGCCCCGATATAACGTATGTGTTGCTCCCTGTCCATCCCCAGCCGTTTCTCCCTCGTCAGGGTGGTGAATGTGGAGAGGCGTGTAGACGGAGCCCAGGGCAGCAGGTACCTCCTCGAGCTGGAACTCAAGGATCTGACTGGACAACACTTGCGCCTGTCACACTACATCTATGCCCTGATTCGCCGACCACGCTCCAGGGGAAAACAGTACCCTCGACACGTCCCTGAAACGGTGCTATGCAACCCTGTGGGGTTTCGTTGGAATCCTACTGCCATGGTCCACTTCATAGTACCAGGTACTTAAACAGTGTACATTCACAGGACATACATACACACCCTACTCTGCCTCTGATGTGTGTATGTGTGTGTGTGTGTGTGTGCGTGCTTGTGCTTGCTAGTTAAGAATCAGGCTCGCTGGGTGCAGCAGTTGATAGTGGACATGGAGGACCTGTACCGTGACACACAAGATCCCAACTTCAACCTCATCATCACTGACTACAACAGCACTGACATGGATGTGGAGAAAGCCCTGCTCACCTCCACTCTCCCCAGGTGTGTGCGCGTGCAGCCGTGTGATGGTGCGTGCCTGACAGACCAGTCTATTGTCACCTTTATTAAAGGCCTTTATTGTGAAGCCACGTTTACTTTCCGTGCCAGGTACCAGTACGTGAAGCTAAGTGGGAACTTTGAGCGCTCCGCTGGTCTACAGGCAGGCATCGACCTCATTACTGTGAGTACGACCTCATCATTCTGTGACGCACGCACACCAAAAGGAGAGGGCAAGAAGGCGTCGACCCCCCTCATCCAATTACCTGGTTTCATCTCTATTGCTCTCTCTTTCCGTCCGCAAACCACCCCCCTTTCTCTTTCTGTCCATCTCCCTCTGCCTCTGCCCCTCGCAGGACGAGCACACCATAGTGTTCCTGTGTGACCTCCACATCCACTTCCCCCCCTCCATCATCGACGCCGTGAGGAAACACTGTGTGGAGGGCCACATGGGCTTCGCTCCGATCGTCATGAGGCTGGACTGTGGAGCCACGCCCTCAGAGCCCCGAGGTACACACGCGCTCGCACGCGCATCCCTATCGAAACTGTTTTATATACGTCTGTTATGTAAATGTAAGTCGCTTTGGATAAAAGTGTCTGCTAAATGAATACATGTAAATGTAAATATGTGCATCTGAATACACGATACAAACATAATGTGTTAAAGTGTTCGTCCCGTGTTCATGAATTCTGAAATCAAATGAGATTGTGTTTGTTACAGGCTACTGGGAGGTGAATGGTTTTGGCTTGTTGGGGCTTTATAAGTCTGATCTGGATGCTGCAGGAGGCATGAACACCAAGGACTTCAAAGACCGCTGGGGAGGAGAGGACTGGGAACTTCTGGACAGGTTTGTGTGTGTGTGTGTGTGTGTGTCTGTATACAAAACCTTGTTATATTACAGAGCCATATAGTTCCTGAAACGTGCTTTGTTCCTCTCCCTTTGTTTTAGGCTTCTGCAGTCAGGTCTGGAGGTGGAGAGGATTTACCTCAGGAACTTCATGCATCACTATCACTCAAAGCGTGGCATGTGGAATCGACGCACACAACACAACAACACGTAGCCATGACAATGCCATGGGCAAGGCCATGGCGACCAGTGCACTTTACCCCCGGCCTATCCTGCCTTACCTGCCATACCTTGACCAATACTCACTGACAAAGGGTCAAAAGGGCAGGACTGTGGTGATTCCTGATACAGGATTGAGATGTATCTCCTGTCACTCAAACTCTCAGAAACTGTGACTACATGAGTTGATGTTGTAGATCACTGCCTGGAAGATGCTACTGATCATTGTTTTTGTAAGACAAAACTGTGTACTTTATCCATGCTATACTACTGAATGACTGCCTTTTTGATATCCTTCGTTAAGAGGATACTAGTGATGAAGAATCATTTACGAAGCGATATCGGTGTTCACCAGTGCCTGAAGATAATACTGTTGACTATGCTCCGGGTTGGAGCATTATAACCTGCACTGTGCTAAGCTGATTTAACCAAGGGAACGATGGCCTTTGTCCAATCCTACTCAGGAACACCTTCGTACACACACAAACACACCCACACACACACATATTTCAGCTACTCACGGACACATATTGCGACTGTATATTTGTTGTTGGCTGAATTTTGGTTGTGCCTGTGTGGGCAGGTGTTTGCTTTGGTCACTGTAGATTTGCAAAGGGCCTTGTTTGTACAAGATTGAGACTGTATTTATTGTATCAATGACAATATTTATTGACTGGTATGTTTTGTCACTGCAGGAATGTTTCCAACGTCTTTTTGAAAGACTATCTGACATATGAATTAATTGGATCGAGTGATGAAATAAGACTTGTAATATACAATATATTTATTCAGGTATTGGGGGTAAAGGGATTAAGACAAAGCATCAAACGTCAACCAAATGTGCTTTATCGAACCTGTTGAATGTAACGATGTGCCTTCTCTGTGATAATTATAATGAGCATCAGGTGGGTAGAACTGGTGCCATTATCAAGGGTCTTGAGTGACTTGCTAAAAACAAAGATGTGATCATCAGCCCTGTGCGGAGGGTGAGGCCCTCTGGGATCCAGACTGGGTAGTCAGGATCCACACCTCATGTATTCTAGATGTAGCCCAGATCTGGGGGGTGAAGCAATAGACAGTAAAAGGTCATTTTGCATCCGTCTGAATATCCCCATATGTTGTAGAAAAACGTGTCAGATGGTAAAGGATTTAGGAAGAAGAAAAAACTGTAAATGAAAAACCCAAGCATATGATGTTTTGTACTGTATAAATCAAATGTTGTTTTCAAGGCAGCTTTTTGCTACATTTCACATTCCCCGTTAGAGCCTGTCCTTTCTATTACATGATGTGTCCTGAGTACAAATACAAAGATGTCGGGGCTTTCGCAATCTGAGACTGACGGGACGGGTGGGATACAAGATGGCCTCCTGGTCTTTCACCTGTCACTCTATGTTACCTCGTCCTTCTCCTTTTTTGGTATATTTGGGTATTACCTGTTTTCTCAGGAAAATATCTACGGTCTTGACAAATTCAATAAAGAAATTGTTTTAATTTCCCTGCATGTCATGAAAATAATTCATTTCCAGTTGTAAAACTTCTGGGTATTCATTCCCCACATGTATTTGGCATTAAGAGAAACTGTGTTAGAGCTGCACAGTTTTTAGGTCATGACGCCATGCAAGACATTGTCGTTGACGCATGATTGCACGATTCTCTGACTAATAATGCTAATTATTTTATCTTTTTTTTAGGCTTTTTTGTGGGAGATTTAGAGATGTACTTTCCTTAGTGGAACTTTAAATGGAGTAGCACACCTGCACAAATATGGCCCACAAACCACACTTACTTCATGTATGCAGACAATATTGGCCTTCAGCATCACTTAGATGCCTCTGACTTCACCCTGTCACTCAAGCTTCACATAAAGGTCCTTCAATATGTCACCCCAAGGTTGTATCCTGGTGTGTGTGGATGTCCCTTGTTTATTCTTGGACTGGTATTCATTCCAATGAAGAACAGATGCTCTGTAAACCATGAGTAAGAAAGTTATATGTCTCTGTAACATACCTACTAAATAGCAGGACTACAGAGACTTATATATTGTAATGTGAATTGTATATATAATAATTGCTTTGATAATAATAATGATATACGTATGCAGACCTTTCTGATGGTGTGTCTAACAAAACATTTCATGCATGATGATGGAGGGGTTTTGCTTAATATTTTTACAATGGTCTGTCTGAAATTCCATGACAGCAAAACGACTGCCATTCTAATAGTTAAGGACTAGTGGCCTTGTCTACAAACGAAACTTCATGTATGGGATATTTTATTGTTTGCAATTATTTCAATCCCAGCTTACTCTAGTCCATCTGTGTAATTCAAATAGAACAAGCGGCTATTTACAAGTTTATTGTCATTTACATGTGGCAGCAACATTTGGCTGTTTACACAAGCATTGCTTGAAATATACATAATAAAAAAAGAACCTAGTTTGAGAAAAATACTTGTTACAAGAGAGCCTTCACTTAGGAAAGAGACTGTTTAATAGATATGCTATATACTATGCATGCAACAGTAGATACTAAGCAAGAGGAACAATGACATGAACAGAAACTGAACCAGGGTCTGACACCATTTCTGATTTTTATGTAGTTGATATCACAAGGCTTACTGACAAGGCTAATTAACCCTCACTGCTCAATTAACACTTTTTAATAAGGTATTCTATCCCTTTTTGCAATCAGAGAGCCAACATCCTAATTTCTCTCTTTTCTCGACTCCTCTTTTCCATGGCCAAAAGTGGTTTCTGTCACAGATGACTGTTTTCAAGTCCTCGGGCCATCATTATTACAACCTGAGATTTTGCACTTCAAACATATCGCATGTCTGTAGAAATCAACTAAAATATCTGCCTTTCACCCCCTGTCCTATCAATCTACACCAACCTTGCTTGTACTTCCTAACCCTCTTTCACTGTTCTCTTTGCCTTGCTCCTCTTCTCCACCATCTCTGTGTAGTCATCAACTTTCTGTCGTGAGAACACATCCTATTGGCCACCAGCAGCATCGAACATCTTCTTCCTGCCCTCCATGCCAGACATGGCCTCCACATTTTTACGCCAGTCACCCACCTCCAAGTTCATCTCCTGTGAGGGGCAAAACAGACCACAGATGGTTACAAGAGAGTTAACAAGTGTACGCATGAATTATGTGCCAAGAAATAACAAACAACTCATGTCATTGCAGCATGACTCATACTGAAGCATGTGACCTGTTAAACAATGCAAGGGGCTTTGTGCGTCAGCCAATACGTATGCGTTGATGGTGTGTGTGTGTGTGCGTATATGCATGCATGGGTGTGTGTGTGTGTCGCCATGCTAGTACCTTTTCGTTTTGCTTGATGTCCTCCTTCTTCACAGACTTGAGGTTAGCTCTGAGGTCCATGGAGCCCTTGTGTTTGGAGCCCAGCAAAGCTCTCATCATCTCATCGGCAGACACTCTCACCTTCCTCAGAGCAGGCTTCTTAAACTTCCCACCCAGGTCCAGCACTTTCAGCTTCAACTCATGGATCTAGATCATGGATGTATTGTAATCGTAATGATTGAAATGAGGATATGCTAACCTGCAAGATTCAAATTATTCTCTTAATTATTATTTTGGTGTAATTTCTCTAATATCTTCATGTCCATCTACCTGAGGCAATGTACATTTAGTCATTTAGCAGACGCTCTTATCCAGAGCGACTTACAGTAAGTACAGGGACATTCCCCCAAGGCAAGTAGGGTGAAGTGCCTTGCCCAGGGACACAACGTCATTTGGCACGGCCAGGAATCAAAATGGCACCCTTCTGATTGGTAGCCCGATTCCCAAAGCGCTTAGCCATCTGACCCCCTATTGTAATGTTTCGTATGTTTTTTGTCCATGGGTATGGAAGTGTCTCGAGCTATATGAAGGTGTGTAGCTATTGATGGTGAAGTGTGTAATTGAAGGCATACATCTTTGTTGTTCTTGACAACTTTGGCCTCATAGTCGTAGCGCTCCTCATCCACCACGTCGATCTTGGCATGAAGCTGCTTACACAGTTTCTAAACAACAACCAAAGCAATACATAAACAAAAGTCTATATTAATGTTCAAGGGGTAATGCATCTGTCAACATTTAAGGGGATGCAACCTGCCCTGTATTGGAGTCGACACCATATGTCCAATCCACTTACATTTAATTCTCCATCAAGGCATGAGGTGTATTCATAGGTGTATTTGATTTGAGGGAGAAGCCTCATGATTCTCCTGATCCCGCCCTGATTGTGGCCTTGCTGTGTCTGTCACTCACTTGCAGGTCCTCCAGGGGAATGCCAGACACCTGCAGAGGCGGAAGTTTCTCTCCCAGGTAGCGAACCTTTTCCTCATCCCTCGCCACCGTCTCTGCCTCGAGTTCCTCCATGGCACGTGTCAACAGGAGTATCTGGGATGGATTGGGACGGTTGAATGAAAACACAACTGGACTTGGATGAGTGTGTAGAAGTGCAGGGTGCAATTTTCTTGGTCTGTTTTGTTGTCATATACTGTAACTTCTTGAGCTTTTACCTTGAGTGACAGCTTGCGGGAAGCTGATATCTTTGACTTGGGCTACAAACAAAACCCAATTAAAATAATGTAATGTTTAATATATTGTTATTATAATGATCATATAATATTCAGTTCTGGATGTATCACATTGTGTCAATGAATGTTTAATGTTGTCCTACTAAATAAAAACATCAGAATCAGTTAGAAATGCTTGGAGTTCAAACTATGCAAGGTGCAGGTTTGAAATAGGTCAACAATAGCACTTGTCACTCTGTTATGTGACAAGTCTTAAACATACTGTACATTAGTTGCACAGCTAGTGGCCCCATAGTTTCTCATTTGTCTGCTGTAGCGGCAGCCAGACAGTTCCACCAACTATCTCAACATCAGCGCAAAGCCCTAACCCTAAGATCTTCAACCCTGAGTGTAGGAGGTTGGGACATTTTAATCTTGCAGACAATCTGTCGACAGGGGTAACACACTATACTGTACCTTGGCCTCTGCTTTAGGAGCCATGGGCATGGGGGCTTCCTGAGGATAGACATAGACACATGAGGACAGTCAGTTTGTCATCCCTCACATCCACATATAAATAAACACAGAAAGTCAGTTTGACATTAATCATACTTGTACATTCATACAATATAGGCACGTTGCTTCATGCAATACTAATGGTTGATAAATGTTGAGGAAAACTCACATCACTGTGATGTCATGTTGAATTCGAGGGAGAAAATAAGAACGATAAGGAATCATACAAAAACATAGATCGTTTTTAAAGCAACAGGTAATCAACTTTTAAAAGACATAAAGTATTACTTACTCGTCAGCCATTGTGGAGGCTTCGATAGAAAGGAAAGTCTGTGAGCCAGGTAGGACTCTCCCTAATAATATAAAGCAAAAGGAAAACACGGCCACCAAAGTGTATAGGCTATGTGAGCAGCAATAAATCACCTTCAACTGGACACTTAATCACAAAGATAATAAACTATGATTGATGCCAGTAATAAACTGAATGATCAACGGGAGTACCTTGGTTCTGCGAAAGGATGCTCTGGGCTTCTACTACACTAGAGAGACGTAGCCTTTGGTTATATCCGAGCGTCAAAATAGCGCGTGTTAATTATAGCGCCGCAACATAGGTCGCCTCCGCGCAATATGTAAAACTCGCCCAGCGACACGATAACACCGCTGATCATTCGGTCAGTCACGCGGGATTATCAGAAAAGATGCGCTTGTTAGCTGAACAACCTTTCAAATACATTCACAGAAAGATGTGACCTAATCTGTAGTCTAAATCAAATCTAGCATTACATTGGAAAATAATTGTAATGATTATTAACAATAAAATATATAGTTGGATGTACACAGTAGATTGATTTTATTTTTTATAATTACACATTACTAACATTTCAAGTAGGCTATTTTGCAAGAAGTGTAAACCTTCACCCTGTTTATGAGTTTGTGTGTTGGTGGGAATGTGTGTATCTGTATTTGGTGTGTGTGTGAGAGAGACTGTTACGTTTTCTGAGAAGTACAAGATGGAAGGTTCGGTTTGAGGTCTTCCATAGCAGATGTCTGAGCTATTTTACCCTAACCCTAACCTTCACTGCTATATCTGTCCTTTACACAATGCTCCGTCACATTGTGTCTGCGAAGGAGTTATGCCAAGCAGCTGTTACACTATCTATCAAACATAACAGACTAACTTGGCGCCAGCTTCCCCAGCCCTCTTTCCAACCTTCCCTCCAACCCAGGCAATCTCTTCACCTGAACCTTTTCTTTAGCCAAAGCCCTCTCCCTACCAAGTCCCGAGCCCCAGCTAATTCCATTCTACAGTTGTGATCTTTCCTTTTCTCTTTCTACAAGTATCCAGATTCCATCCCTGTATTCCCAGCCCCAACACTCTCTCCAGTCCTCTAATGTAAAAGTCTCTACATTGTCCCAGCCTCTGAAGATTTGGGATCAGTTCACATGATCACACGTGGGGTTAGAACTCTGAATTGGAATGTCTGACTGTGATTGAGAACATTTTGTGTTTCTAGCATCACATTCAACCACATAACTCTTTGCACTGTAGTGTAGGCCATGTAGCTGGTCAGATGGTGAGATGAAGGGATAAACACTGACTGGTGGGCCATCTGATGTGTGCAATCAACAGTTATTCGTGTCTAACCAAGTTGTAATCGTATGTATAAGGTGTCACAAACCATGTAAAACACTGGCATTGAACATATACACTATGTCCCTCTACACCAGAGATCCATCAGACAGTTACGATGTTGGAATGGCCAACAGCCAGCATAGACCAAGATAATAAAGGGTTGACTACTGGTTAAGAAGCACCCATTCTATATGACCATCCAGAAAGCGCTGTCTGTTTACCATTTAGTTTTAGCTGGATTTGTAAAAAGGCACCTGTATAAAGGTGCTTAATAAACTTGCATCTTCATTTTCATTCTAGAGTCACAGTCTGCATACCCAACCTTTTCCCCAGTCTGGAATTTACAGTTCTACAATTTACAAATGTAAGGGGAAACAGAAGCATGAACCAATATTTCAACTCTTTCCATAATCACCTTTCATGAAATCCCCACAAAACCGACATCAAATATAAAGCACACTGCTTATCCAACCGACAGAAACTTTATTGATGGCCCCAGTCCATCATATATGACCTTTTATAGGGTGCCTTGGGACCAGAGCGAGCACCAGGTTCTTAGGATGGTATGAATATCTGTGTACGACTCACTCCCAAAAATATCAACCTATCCTTTCACATCCCCCCCAAAGCAGGTTGAACTGAAGACTGGCTCATATAAATCCACCTAGCAGAAAATATCAGGCTGGGTCGAATGAAGCTCTTAAGTCAAAAAGCACACACTGACTTAATTTTTTATTCATTATTATATCAATTATTATATCCATTCAAATAAAGCGTGTTTTTGTTCGAATGTATGACTTTACAAATCAATGTTTCAGAAGACTTCTCAGACTCTCAAAGACCAGACTGAAATGCAACCTTTGCACCGGAATAAATCGTCTGGCTGTCAGACTGAGGGTGCATCTTACCGGTGGGGACACGCTGATGTGTGTTTTGCTGTAACGACGTATTTTATATTAGCCTGTTAAATAGACGATCATATACAGATGTAACGTCAGCTAACGGCATTTATAAATGAAAATTACAGCAGAGCTCAATTAATTAAGTCTTTCCTGTCTTCTTTGAAGATCTATACCTAGTCTCCCGTTATGGGAGAGACGCGGAGGTCAAGCGGGCGGGCTGTCAACAATGTTCGACTGAAACCTTGCTGGTGTGGCTGTTCTAATGTTTGACAAGCTAGCGCGCTAGTTCTGGTAAGGACAGCACTCAAATAGGCATAACCCATTAAAATCAATACAGCAAATAATATGTATGCTATCTCGTTAGTTAGTTGCTTACAACATAAAATCAAGGCCATAAAGATATATAGCTATGTAGCTAGCTAGGCTAGGCGGTCGTGTGTAGTCCACACACTGCAATGCACCACGCGTAGCAATGCCTTGTAGCTAGCTTGCTTCAGTAGGTATTAAACGTTTTGCCTTCAATTTAAGTTAACTGGCTACTGACTTTCGAGCTAATGCTAGTTTCAGCGTCTCATTGCTTACTAGGCGCTGGGTAGTCTAAAGGTACAATACTGTACTCATTTGCTAACCATAGTCACAGCAACAGGACAAACATAGTTTAATAAAGTGAGACTAGCTAATACGCTAGTTAGCTAATTGTTACTTGGCTAGATGGTTAGCGAGCTAACCAGCTTGCCCCACATAGGTGGCTGCAGTATGGACGAAGTGTTATTAAAAGATTAGAGACCCAAACCCAATCAAGGACTTTTCTTTTGCCTAAGTCCATGCCAAGACCTTATAGTCACACCCCTCTTACAACTGTCAGTAGCAAATGTTGTCAAGTGTCCACACACACCTCTTCCAATGGCTGGTACAGCAAAATCGGCATCCTTCTTTTTCCATCAACAGCGCAACACATCATTGAAACATGCCAGGGAAATTGAAAGCCAAAATTGTGGCTGGCCGCCACTTGCCTGTAATGGACAGAGCCAGTGACCTGACAGATGCTTTTGTAGAGGTGGGTAACACAAAATCTGTCCAAAGGTATATGTATTATCTTATTATGCTTTGATTTGGCATTGTATGTTTTAACACTCGCAACTGGATATTTTTAGGTCAAGTTTGGAAACACAACATTTAAAACGGATGTCTACCACAAATCACTCAACCCACAATGGAACTCAGAATGGTTCAAATTTGAGGTAAAGTATCACAACAGTGTCATTCTTATTCATTCTAAACCCCCTTTTTTTTTCCTATTGACGTCCTCCTTTTTCATTTCCACTTTCTTCACCATCTCTTCAGGTTGACGACGAAGACTTGCAGGACGAGCCCTTGCAAATCACGGTGTTGGACCACGACACGTACAGTGCCAACGATGCCATAGGGAAGGTTTACATTGACATCGACCCTCTGCTGTGCAGCGAAGCTGCCACTGTCATCTCTGGCTGGTTCCCCATCTACGACACCATACACGGTACAGGATCTCCTGCCAGCCTGTCAGCCAGCCACCTCCTCTGTGATGTCACCCATCACCCACCCTGTCTGGGCCATTCCTGATTAGAATGGCGTGCCTGTGCTCTCTCACAGGTATCCGAGGGGAGATCAATGTCCTGGTGAAGGTCGACCTCTTCAACGATCTCAACCGCTTCCGACAGTCCTCCTGTGGCGTGAAGTTCTTCTGCAGTGCGTGTTGCTTCTTACATTTACATTACATTTAGTCATTTAGCAGACACTCTTATCCAGAGTGACTTACAGTAAGTACAGGGACATTCCTCCCCGAGGCAAGTAGGGTAAAGTGCCTTGCCCAAGGACACAACATCATTCGACACGGTCGGGAACCCAACCGGTGACCTTCTGTTTACTAGCCCGATTCCCTACCCCCTCAGCCACCTGACTCCCTTACTCCAACCAGCCTAATGAACGACATCTCCCTGTGTTGGCCGTGTTAGCAGTGTGTCTGACGGCGTGTGTTGTGCCCGTGTGTTAGCTACGTCCATACCGCGCTGCTACCGGGCGGCGCTGGTCCATGGCTTTGTGGAGGAGCTGGTCGTGAACGAGGACCCAGAGTACCAGTGGATCGACCGCATCCGAACCCCGCGCGCCTCCAACGAGGCCCGGCAGAGACTCATCTCCCTCATGTCCGGTAGGAGGGCCCTGACGGCACGACCACAGACACGGCCGCCGATCACACGCGGCCTGGGTTTTCTGTTGGAGCTGTTTGTGGTTCGTGTCGGAGCTGATGGCTCACAGTGATCCTCTCTGATTCTGTCTGTGCTTTCGTGTATGTGTGTGTGTGACGTTCCCCGTCCAGGCGAGTTGCAGAGGAAGATAGGTCTAAAGGTGTTGGAGATGGGTGGGAACGCGGTGGTGGGTTACCTCCAGTGTTTCGACCTGGAGGGCGAGTCGGGCCTGGTGGTCCGAGCCATTGGGACTGCCTGCACGCTGGACAAACTCAGCTCTGGGACGTCATCCAACACTAACACACACACACACCCAAACACAGCACCGGCGTCCAACGCCTGCAACTCTCCGTCCAAAGACAGCAAAGAGTGAGTATGCCCGTGCGAGCATGGAGACCGACCGTTATTGACTCGTGTGTAAGCAGGAGACTCACTTGATTGTAGCTATGTGCGTTTGTGACTGTGTTTGTGTGTGTGTGTGTGTCCTGCCCCTTGCAAATGATTCCTGTGCGTGTCTCAGTATTTCCCCTGTGTGTACATGTCCCATGACACTCGCGGCACACGTCCCGTCCTGAGACGCACACACGTGGACACACGGCCATCCTCTCGACCCGTCTGTCGGCGTCTAGACTCCTCCAGGCCCTCCTCCGCTGTAGCTGTGCATGTGCTAGTGCTGCTTGTTCTCTATCGGCTCTCTCTCTCTCTCTCTCTCTCTCCCTGGCTCTGCCTTGCTCGTATCATGTCACCCCGGTTAGAGTATGTGTTCATTTGATGAAGGATCGTTTGTGGCTGTGGAACTACACTGTGTGTGTGTGTGTGTGTGTGTGTGTGTAAATGCATAGATTTGTTCATGCATGAGTTTGCCTGGGAAGTCTAGTATGGCGCGATGGGGCAGAGAACAGTAGGGAAATGCACTGGAGGGAGGTGAGTGGAGGAGGGATATATGTGTAGCCCATATGAGTGTCCTTAACGGCTGTGTGTTAACAGTGGATGTTGAAGAGGGGAGGGGCACACACCCTCTCCTCTTTCCCTGTGGTCGTCTGTTTTTCCTCCTCTTCTTTACTTTGCTGCAATGTTGTGGTGTGTTGTTGTTGTTGCTGTTGTCTCTCTTCCTTTCCGGCTCTGCTTCCGTTTGGATTGGCTCATCTGTTGCTGCGTGTGTGCGGATTGGTCCACTTTCTCCGTCCCCGCGCCCTGTTTGGTCCAGGTCCCCCCTGGCTCACGGATGTCGCTCGACCCACAACAGCCCGGTGCACTCTGCCTGCAGCTCCCAGAGACTGTCCCAGAACTTCTCTGTCTCTGTCCCCACTCTCGTCTTCACCGGTACGGGGGAAAGCGAGGGAAAGAGAGACACAGCGAGAGGGAAGGCCAGCGGAGTTAGATGAAAAGATTCCGCAGAGTTCTGGGTGGAGGGAAGGGGATGGGTGGAGGGGTGGAAGATGGAGGGCGGAATGTGCTAAGGAAGGAGGAACAGTGAAATAAGCTTATGACTCACTATTCTTGGAACGATGTTGCGTCGAAAATGAGCGGTGAGGTAGAATAAGGTCCGATTGTGTTCCAGAGTGGGCAGTTAGAACCCAAGGTCACTCTGAGGTGCATCGCCCTTACCACTCCACAACCTCAGCCCCAGCTGCCTCTGTGAGGGCAGCCAACTAAAGTAGTTCATGGAGGACAAATAAAGCAGAGCCACATCCTTGCATACAAACTACAGGCTTCTTTTCACCCCTGGGTCATATGCCACCACCAAATCAGGCCCATCACTGCCTACATTCTGCAATTTGTCTGCTGAGCCAACGGGTTTAGCATGAGGTCAACATGTAGGCTAGCTGTCCTTTTTGACGGGAGGTGTGGTCAAGTCTCCAGGGGACTGATTGGGTGTTGGCCTCATGCCCCTTCCATCCGACTGGGACACGTGCTTCTGCTCAGTCAGTTCTGTTGCCCTCGCCCCCCTCTCTCCGCCCACTCTTGTGTTTCGGCCCACTTTTGTGTTTCGTGTTTGTGTTTCGGCCCCCTTTTGCGTTTGTGTTTTCGGCCCTTTTTTGTGTTTTGTGCGTTTGTCTCGATGCTTCATACGCTTGCCTCTGTGTCGTGCAATATATCCGTGTATCGGCATAGGCACACAGTTAACACACCTTTACGCCTGCTGCTCACACTCATGCCTTTTGAGCAACCAGTTTTTCCCCCCCTCTCAAACACACACACACACCACACACACACACACACGCGCGCACACAGGCGAAGAGGTGACTGACATGTGTCGTGTTCTCCTGGCAGGGCCGTGTTCAGTGAGGACCCCCCCTCCTCCTCTGCCCCCCCCACCCCTCTCAAAGTCCTCCCCTCCTCCTCTCCTCCACCCATCTCTCCCTCCAAGCCATGCAGCCGCCAGTCCTCCTCCTCAGACACTGACCTCAGTCTGACGCCCAAGACTGGTAAGACACACACACCTCACCCCTCCTGTACCCACCCCCTGCCCCCCCCCCCCCCCCCCTCACTCACTCCCCCCCTCTTCTGGACCCCTCTGTGGCTCCGCCCCCTGGTGGTGGTGGTGGTGGTAGTTCTGGTGGTGCTTCGATATGATTTCCATTTGAGTTGTTCAATCCCCAATGTATTTTTTTTTCTCCCTCATCGTGTCTCATTTTCCAATGTTAAGTTGGTCCCATCCTTTCCATGTAGCCCCGAGGCCTGGTGTGTCCCAACCAGGAGTTCCTCTGTGTTCACAGAGACCAGAGGGACATTTCTTTGTGTAACTGAAAAACATAGGACATCTATATTCACTATGTCATTTAGCTATGGATACTGTTAAGGGCACACCAGGTCTCTTGTGGTTTAGTCTCACCCATTGGCTTGTCTCTGTAAGAAGCACTGTGTCACTGATGGGGGGGGGGTTGTTTAATGCCTGATTGATTTGTTTTCCACCCACCTATCTACAGCTACCTCTGTTGGCCAGGGTAGGTCTACCCACTAGTGGTGAACACACACACACGCACTCCCAAACCTTCATCCACCCCTCCCTTTCTTCTGAAGGGATTTTCTTTCTTTCTGGTGACTCCTCTGTTTTTTCTGTTGCTCTGCCCCCCCCCTCTCTTTCTCCATCTCTCTCTCCAGAAGCTCTCTCCTCCCCCTCTCTCCTAACGCCCCGTCTCTCTTCCACCCCAGTGAGGACTCGGCCGGGGATATTCCTCAGTCCCAGCTCCCCGTCCCTCTCCTCTGAGTCTCTCCCCCTGCCTCTTATTGGGCCAATCGCCCACGGCCTCCGGCCTGTTTCTAGGGCCTCCACTCCGCCCCCCCTCTTCACCGTCCAATCAGACTCAGCCGTGATGAGAAAGTGCGTGTCGTTCAATGAGGATCTGCTGCTGGCGGCCTCCGGTAGGACAGATGTTTGTCCAGCGCTCATGAAGCCTCACAACAACCTTTTGAACACCGCATCGTAGGGCCTCTAACATGACCGGCTTTCCTCGTCCCCCCCACCCTACTGAAGACCCTAACTGCTGGTGCCCATCCTGGCTGGAATGCTACTGACTGTCATGGAGTGTCCCTCAAATAGGTGTCTCCAGTCCGGGTTGTGGCTGGAAGTAGTCTGTGGTGGCCAGGCTTGCCCGTCTAACTGCACCCTTCCCCCTCCTCTTAGCACTGGAGTGGCATGGCTTGCGGTTGAATTTACAGGTCCTACCAGGCTCTAGTGTAGGTTCCGATAGATGGAATATAATACAACACGGAAGAAATGCGTAGGACGGTATAACAAGCACAGATGGATTAAGGTATCCCAGTAGCTTCTATTTTTACACATCCGTCCGAGAAAATTGATTCAATCGGGTCACTAAACGATGCTGAACCAATTTGAACGGGAATGTGCATGATTGTTCATATAAATGTTTTTTTTTTTTGGGGGGGGGGGGGTAGCAGCACGACTCATTAAGTCTGACTCTCGTCCAATCAGGAATGGGGAGTGGGGGCAGTGCTGGGAAGGAGGCGGGGCCCCTGAAGACTCTGTTGAGGCAGCAGACGCAGACGGCTCTGGAGCAAAGGGTACGTACGGGCCGTATACACAACACACGCACGTATACACAACACACGCACGTATACACAACACACGTATACACAACACACACACGTATACACAACACACACGTATACACAACACACGCACGTATACACAACACACGCATGTATACACCCAACCAGCCCTGCACTTCACCACACTGATTACACCTTGCTGTTTATTTAGTTGTGTTTGTGTGTAAATGAGTGTGTGTGTAAATGAGAGTGTGTGTAAATGAGAGTGTGTGTGTGTCTGTAGATAAGTGTGTGTATGGGGGAGTGAATAACTTTCCCTTTTTCCACTCTGGATCACTCCTGCCTGCCAGGGAGCCGCCTCCTCTGGTTTGTTGCTAAGTGCCGGGGTATGTGACTGACTCCCTCCACTCCACTCCTCTCCTCACATCCTTACCAGCTCTCTGGCCCCTGCTGCCTCGGTCTGGGCCTGGGCCTGGGTTTCAGCTGGGAGGGATGTGTGTTCTGGATGCTGCTATTGTGTGTCTCCTTCTCTCCTGTCTGATTTTTGGCCCCGGGGTCCCCAATACAATACCAGTCATCCATCTTCTCCATCGTGCATGGCTGAGGGCCCCCTCTCACGGTTGAGTCCGATTGAGATGTTAAAGCCGACAGGATGGCTAATGAATTTACGCCACCGTCAGTATTGTTTAAATACCGATCCAGATTCATGTAGGTCTATGGGATGTGCCATCTGATTTGCGGTGCCTGTGGTTAAGGGTGAGGGTTTGGCAGCATGGAGACCCCCCCTCTCCCCTCCCACTCTCTCCCCTCTATGCATGTCCCTAGGGGGGAGACGCCCTCGCCTGGTGACACCTGGGTCTGCCTCAGGTCTGGTGTCGGGAGGCCCAATACTGGGCTCTGTAAGATCCTGTGTATCTGCCCTTGGATATACGACGATCTTAATGCACTCAGGGACCTCTGTCGAGATTGGTGTTGCTATGTAATCCCAGAGTTGTGACCTGACCGGATACGTGTTGGGGCCCGAACTGGAATGCTGCTGTTGAAATTGAATCTGCCTGCCTTGACACAGCCGTGTAGCCCCTGTGTGCCAATTCTCCACTCCTGGAAGCTGCTGCTTTGATTTGGGGCTACCTTTCTCATTCAGCAGAACTGTGGCGAATTGGAACCCAAGGGGTACCGTGATATCAAAAGAAAGGGTTGAACTCTGACCCCCTGTTTGACCACCCCCCCCCCCCCCCCCCCTCTCTCTCTCTCTCTCTCTCTCTCTCTCTCTCTCTCTCTCTCTCTCTCTCTTTGCCTCTCTCTCTCTGCCTCTCTCTCTCTGCCTCTCTCTTTGCCTCTCTCTCTCTGCCTCTCTCTCTCTGCCTTCCTCTCTCTGCCTCTCTCTCTGCCTCTCTCTCTGCCCCTCTCTCTGCCCCTCTCTCTCTGCCTCTCTGTACCTCTCTCTCTCTGCATTTCTCTCTCTCTGCCTCTTTCTCTGCCTCTGCCTCTCTGTACCTCTCTCTCTCTGCCTCTCTCTCTCCCTCTCTGCCCTTGGCCCACCTGCAGGAGTTCCCCTTCTTCACTCTGACCTGTTTCCCCCCCCGGCTTCCTGATCCACGCGGGGGGCGTGGTCAGCGCGCGCTCCGTCAAGCTGCTCGATCGCATCCACAACCCAGGTGAGTTCCTCGTCTTCCACCAGCACCCCCCCCCCCCCCCTTGCCCCTCCCCGATCCGTGTGATCGCCCTGTCGTCGTGACGACGACGCGCCCCGCGCCATCTTCACCCGTGCCCCTGCAGTGCACTCGCCCGCTCGTTCTGTCCCGTTTGTCCGCTGCGAAGGGCACTGCAAGGGAGCCGGTGGATGTGACAGGGTTTGGTGTGTGTCAAGTGCTCCCTCTGGTGGTTCCAAGATGTCAGGACATGCTGTGGCTGCTAGCGGTGAAACAGCCCCCGTGTTCCAGAGAGGGGGAGATTCAGGCTACGCCCTCAGCCCAGCCCATAGCGTGGGCCTGCTGGCTTTGAATGGGTGAAAGTTGCCCCCTTAAGCACCAATATCTTTGTTTTTATCTCTTTCTTTTTTTTGCGCGGGTTATGATAAGCTAATCCTCGTATGATGGGATAGGGGCAATTTATACCTTGCGACACTAGCTGTTTGTTGTTCTTGTTTTCTTTGCGTGGTATTTCTAGCTCTGTGCTGCGGTGCTGTGTGTGGTGGCGAGGTCCGATAGTGCATGGCTCTGGTGCGCTGCTGCTTGTGCTGTGTGGTGGTGTCGGCTGTGGCGAGGTTCTGGCAAGGTACTCCTGTGTGCTCCCGCGTCATCACTCTGTCGGCTTCACTCGAAAACACGTGTTTTCTAATACTTGGCTCTCATTGTCTAGAAACGTGCTCTCTCGGCGACTCTGCCATCTGGATGGCGTTTTTCCCGTAGGCCCAACCTTTAGTACGCTGAGTTATGTTTCGCGATGCTAACCCGTCTGAGCGACCTAGTCATGCTGAGAATTTGACGTGTTCTAATACTGTCTGAATACCGACTGACTGACTGGCCACTGACGTAAGGCACCCAAAAAACGTGTTTTTTCCTTTTTTTTCATTTTTTTCAGGCTTGGGTGATGTTGTTGTAGCAAGTGTGCAAAAGGCAAAGCAGGCTGATAGGCTGAACCTCCCTCTGTAGAGCTGTTTCCATGCTAACCAGCTAACTGCCAGTGTGCAATCAGCTCCAGGCTACCTGTGTCTACTGTAGAGCATCCCTCAGAAGTAGACTGCTGCTGCATGCCTCTCCCTCATCTCTCTCTCCCTCATCCTTCTCTCTCTCCCTCATCTCTCTCTCTCCCTCATCCTTCTCTCTCTCCCTCATCTCTCTCTCTCCCTCATCTCTCTCTCTCTCTCTCTCTCTCTCTCTCTCTCTCTGGCTCTCTCTCTCTCTCTATCTCTCTCTCTCTCTCTCTCTCTCTCTCTCTCTCTCTGGCTCTTTCTCTAGTGGTCTCTCCCTCCTTTCCTCCCTCTTTTTTCCAACTTCCAACTTATTTCTTTCGGTCCTCTTTTCTCACCGTTCTAGCTCTTTCCATCTGCCCTCAGTGCCTGCCCCCTTTGCTGCTTTCTTTTTCAGCATTCACCATTTCACCACATCTCTCTCTATCATAAAGTAGGATTAGACCTGAGTAGTTGTCTATTTTGCACTGTGACCGACTGTGGAGTGCTGTTGTGTTGTGTGTATTGTAGTATGTCTCTCTCTCTCTCTCTCTCTCTCTCTCTCAATCTCAATCTCTCTCTCTCACACACACACACAATCTCTCTCTCTCACACACACACACACACAATCTCTCTCTCTCACAATCTCTCTTTCTGCCTCTCTCTCTTTCTGTACTAACGGTGTGTTCTGTCCCAGCCTTGGGCAACACGCGCTCATACAAACTGCTAGACTGGAATAGTGTCACCGCAGGTATTTCCCCCCTTTTACTGCTCTCCCACACAAGGGATATGGCAGCTCACTGAGACACCAGAGCACTGCTCCCTATAATGCACAGGATCCACATCCAGCCAACCTCCAGGCCACACTGACATGTGGATCCCCAGTTAGCCAGGCCTCTGCTCCCTACGACAGGCACACGCACACCACAAACAATTGCAGCTTGGCCACTAGCTGCCAAAAAGTGAGCTCCTCTGAAAGGGCGGGGGGGGGATCCCTAGCCAAGCGTTCCGACTCTCATCCAAGGCGTCTACGCACCCAGCCAGCCTCTTCTAGTGAGCTGCCATTCTCCTCTCTCTAGTCTGCGTGTCTGTCTGTGTGTGCGTGCTAAGCTGACTCGAGCATGCGCTATGTTTGTCGTCCCCCCCCCTCCTTCTTCCTCCTCCCCCTTTATCCTGCTTGCCCCCCTTCCCACCGTCTCCACCCAATCCCCCCCCCCCCCCCCCCCCCGCTCTCCTGCCGCACAGCCGAGCGCAAACGGTCCTAAATGTTGTCCCGGCGCTGCACTAACGCTTCACGAGCGCGGCGGTCCAACCTCTCTATACCACAGGAGGGGTTAGGAGATTGACCCCCCCCCCCCCCCCCCCTCCCATGAGACGGACTGGGCATGTGCATCCCTGACTCACGGGGCCGTATTCATATAATAACTACAGGGGGGTGTGGGGGGGGGGGGGGGGGTCGGGGAATGATGAAAAGATGGAAGGATGTGTGCAGGGATGGAAGTAATGGATGTGTAGGCTGACTGTCCAGGTATTTCGATTGGTACTCTCAGAAGACTGGGAGACGTGACAGTTTGGGCGATGGGGTGAATATGGCCCGTCTGTACCCGTGAGTGCACGTGGTCTTGAGTGTGCACGCTACAGTGCCTGTGCACGCTACAGTGCCTGTGCACGCTACAGTGCCTGTGCCTGTGGGCCTTGCTGCTTTTCTCCTGAGAGGGTCCTGCTCATGGGGGCCTTTTACGCATCATCACTCACTCCTCCTCTCCTCAACCGTGCTCCACTCTCCTCCACTTTCCTCTCCACCCTCCTCCACTCTCCTCTTCACTCTCCTCTTCAATCCCCTCTCCACTCTCCTCCACTCCACTCCACTCTACTCTACCCTCTCCTCAAGTCTCCTCTACACCTCCACAGTTTATCCTTCATCCCATGTTTGTGAATGGGTAAGGCTGAATCCCAACATTTTCATTCACCCTTGTGTCCTCTCCCTGGTTTCCTTCCCTTACCGGGGGAGGGGGGACTGGGAGTGAAGGAAAGGAGACTGGGCTGAAGGCTTTTTGACTGAAAACCCCCCAGACTAACCTAATTACCATCCTCATCATCACCACCTCATTTACAAACTGTGAAGTGGTACCTGCTTGCTACGATGCATCATTTAACCGACATGTTAGCAGAGAAAATGTCTAGCCTAGGCTAGTCTATCAGTCCACAGGTGAGTGTAGGAAAGCAAAGAGAAAGTATATTTTTTTTAGTGCAGGTCTTCATAGCCCTCCACTAGTGAGTGACACTATCCTTGACTGTGTGTGTGTGTGTGTTGCAGATGAGCCAGAGACTCGTGATGCGTGGTGGGAGGAGATTCGCCAGGAGATCAAGTCCCATGCCAAAGCCCTGGGCTGCCATGCTGTTGTGGGATACAGCGAGAGCACCAGCATCTGGTAGGTAGACACAGTACACACACACACACACACACAGGACACACACAGCAACCAGACTCCAAAGAGTCATTTGAAAACAAATATGTTAGTGACCATTACCCTCTCTTTCTTGCGCTTTTTGTCCTCCTCCCCCCATCCTCATTTGCTTACACTCTCTTTCTCTCTCTCGCTCTCTCTCTCTCTCAGCGAGGAAGTCTGCATTCTCTCAGCATCGGGTACAGCCGCCATCTTGAATCCACGGTTCATGCGTGAGGGCTGTCTGGACGTCGGTGGAAGCGACCACAGGTTGTCACGGCAACCCGCCCCTGTCATGGGGGGGTCGGACAGGGTCGAGGGGGAATTTAGCTCAGCCTGGCTGGGGTAGGTGCCCAGCCTACGCCCCATCTACGGGCTACAACCACATTACACTGTTCCCTAACCCCTGTCCCCTCGTAATACTTACCCTTATGTCTGACAGTGTGAAGCCTCCATCGAGAGCATTCATCACAAGCTATTCAATGGAGATTAGACTAACCCCCTACTAACCCGGCCTGTTATATCTGATTTGTACGAAGATCCAGGTTGACTGTCTAGGCAAATTCAGAAGGGTGGGGTGCAGATAACATGTTGTGGTAAATATGTAGGAAATCAAAGTCAATCAGAACACAGAATCGTCAGTGGTTGTAGCCCTTAGATTGGGCCTGTGTTATATCAGCACAGGGACATACCCCCCAGTGGGTGTGGCCAGGGGCCTGGTGGCTGCTGATTGGGTAGTTGGGAGTAAGAAGACATAATCGGTCTAGCATAACAATCATTAGGACGGAGATGATTTTAGAGAACATGTGATTTATGTATAGAGCTGTGCCAGCTCCATGCGGTGCATTTCAAATGAAGATCTTTTAGCCATCATACCACACAGACCAGAATTTGGTTGCATGCTTATGAATGATGAATTCAATCAGCTTAAACGCTGGCCAGGTCCACCTGGTGATGCCGACGGGCTGAATCCTAACTGGAGCCACGCAGCCTCCCCCCCCCCCCCAGTCTCTGGTTGGGTTGTGCTTGAATCCCTCCGGTCAGGACTGAGCCCTTGGTGAATAAGCACTTTGTGATTCCCCCCCGCCCCCCCGTTCTCTGCTTCATTGGTGCTCTGTGGGGTCGTGTTACAGTGTGTGTGTGTGTGTGTGTGTGTTGGGTCCTGTGTGTTCCCCAGGTTTGAGGATTCATCCCCCACTAGCTGTGGCTTCTGTCATATCCCCTATGATGAATTCAACATGCCCTTCCCCGCCCAGCTCACCTACTGTTACCAATGTCGACGGCAGAAGGTCTAAGACACACACACACACACATACTACATGCACATCGTACGTAAAAAATAAAAAGTTCCCACGCTGCAAAGTTTCCCTCACTGAGCTACTATGAGCCCGGAACCCTGCAGTGAACATCTGCGTTGACGTGTGTGAGATGTGTCAGTAACACAGGGACTGTTTTCTTCTGTCTAGGTTCCAGACGTGCTCTTCACAACCATCGACCTGCCAACGGAGGCTGTTGTCAACGGGAAAGGCTGCCTCATACAGGCTAGGTACCACACACACAGACACACACACACACACACATCCAGGATCCCATCGGAACTGGTGAGTTTCAGTAGCCGAGCGCGTGTGTGTTTGTGTGTGTCTGTAGGCTGTGCCGTCTGAAGAAGAAGGCCCAGGGGGAGGTGAACGCCACGGCCATCTCCAACCTGCTGCCCTTCATGGAGTACGAGCTGCACACGCAGCTCATGAACAAACTCAAGCTGCGCTGCATGAACGCTCTGTTCGGCCTGCGCATCCAGATCAGCGTGGGAGAGAACATGCTGCTAGGCCTGGCCGTAAGTGTGTGTGTGCGGGCGTGTACCTGTCTGTGATGGTGGGAGTGGCCGTTTTTGTGTCTGCGGGTTCAATCTGTCTGGCCTAACTGTGTGTGTGTGCGTGTGTGTTTCCAGTCTGCCACGGGTGTGTACCTGACGGCCCTCCCCGCTCCGGGGGGGATCCAGATAGCGGGCAAGGCCCCCGGGGACCTGAGCTACGAGCAGCACATCGCCACCATCCAGAAGCGCATCAACGACACCATCGCCAAGAACAAGGAGCTCTACCACATCCACCCACCGGTGAGAGACACGCGACCACCCCAGACCCCCCGGCCCCCATACGCTGCTATACCGTTGACAAAGAATCCACTGTGCAGTGCTGATGTGCTGTAGACGGGACCGGCATACTTCGTGGCCCCTGGTCCACAGTGGTGTTGATGAGTGTCATAATGAACTCCTTCCTCTTCTCTCTCCCCGGCCCCCTTTTAAGAAATTATTTGCGCTGGACCCTGAGGCATTCGGCTGCATAAACATGGTACTGAGCGCCACCAGCGGCAAAGAGCTGAGAGTCTCGCCCAGCCACGCATGCCCATCGCCCCCCTCCTGCCCATCCCCCGACCCCCCCCCCCCCCCCCCCCCCCTTCTATCCCGGAACACTCTGCACACTCTCCTAGCACTTCTCCTCTTAAGATAGCTCAACACGAGTCACAACCCCCGCTAGTCACAGTTCAAAAACCCAGCCAACACATCCACAGACCTGTAGAGCCACAGCTGTGGACACCAGGAACACACCTACGTCCTGACTATGTCACCTGTCGCCTCGACGTGCCCTCACCTGTGTGTTTGCGTGTGTGTGTGTGTCTCATCCTAACCTTCCTCCGGATTAACAGTGGCAGGTGTTAGGACTAACAGGGCTTCACTGAGGATGCGCGTGGGGTGGAATCCTTTTAACACCGTGATGCTGCTGGGGTTGGCAGTCTGGGCTGGTGTGTGGGGGGTGCAGAGTGGTGTTGAATGCGTCCGGAGGAAACGCGCTCGTGTTGACGGCTTGTGTTTGTGTTTGGCGGTCCAGGAAGTGACAGAGGAGGTGGTGGGTTCTCCAATCCCGGAGCCCAGACAGAGGTCCCGCCTGTTCCGCTCGCAGTCCGAGAGCTCTGACGATCTCTCTGAACTGGACCTGTCCCACGGCAAGAAGGATGCCTTCGTGCTGGAGGTGTGTGTGTGTGTGGGTTTGTGCGCTGCATGCCCTTTCAGGGTGCGTCATGGGTTTGTGCTGTAGGATGTACGCTGATGTGTTTCTGTGGTCTGTAGATTGACGACACTGACGCAGTGGAGGACATCCACTCCCTCCTCACTGACGCAGCCACACCCACAGGTACAGGAGAGCCCTCCTACCCTCCTCTACTGCCCTCCTACCCTCCTCTGCAGCCCTCCCACCCTCCTCTACTGCCCTCCCACCCTCCTTCTCTACAGCCCTCCCACTCTCCTTCTCTGCCCTCCCACCCTCCTCTACAGCCCTCCCACCCTCCTCTACAGCCCTCCCACCCTCCTCTACAGCCCTCCCACCCTCCTCTACAGCCCTCCCACCCTCCTCTACTGCCCTCCCACCCTCCTCTACAGCCCTCCCACCCTCCTTTACAGCCCTCCCACCCTCCTCTACAGCCCTCCCACCCTCCTCTACTGCCCTCCCACCCTCCTCTACAGCCCTCCCACCCTCCTCTACTGCTCTCCCACCCTCCTTCTCTGCCCTCCCACCCTCCTCTACAGCCCTCCCACCCTCCTCTACAGCCCTCCCACCCTCCTCTACAGCCCTCCCACCCTCCTCTACAGCCCTCCCACCCTCCTTCTCTGCCCTCCCACCCTCCTCTACAGCCCTCCTACCCTCCTCTACAGCCCTCCCACCCTCCTCAACATCTCTCCCACCCTCCTTTACAGCCCTCCCACCCTCCTCTACAGCTCTCCCACCCTCCTTTACAGCCCTCCCACCCTCCTCTACAGCCCTCCCACCCTCCTTTACAGCCCTCCCACCCTCCTCTACAGCCCTCCCACCCTCCTCTACAGCCCTCCCACCCTCCTCTACAGCCCTCCCACCCTCCTCTACAGCCCTCCCACCCTCCTTCTCTGCCCTCCCACCCTCCTCTACAGCCCTCCCACCCTCCTCTACAGCTCTCCCACCCTCCTTTACAGCCCTCCCACCCTCCTCTACAGCTCTCCCACCCTCCTTTACAGCCCTCCCACCCTCCTCTACAGCCCTCCCACCCTCCTCTACTGCCCTCCCACCCTCCTTTACAGCCCTCCCACCCTCCTCTACAGCCCTCCCACCCTCCTTTAAAGCCCTCCCACCTCCTCTACAGCCCTCCCACCCTCCTTTACAGCCGTCGGGAGCCCCTCAAACACACTAGCCTGTACACTTAAACACAGCTCTCTCCTCTATACTGTCAAATCTTCTTGTCTTAAATTCCTAACCTTCATATATTTGATTTCATCTGTGTTTCTTCTCCTTTTCTTTCCCCTTTCTCTCTCCCTCTCCTGTTCCCTTCACATCTCTAGGTTTCTACAGCTGTAACACTGAGATCATGCCTGGGATTCAAAACTGGACTGGCAGTCTACAGGTCAGTCTGCTGTTGGTTTGCTCCAGAGAAATAGAAAAACAGATACTGAGCACAGTATTATGTAACTGGTGGTGGTATGATGCGTCACATTCCACCCCCTTATCTTTAATCTCCCTCTCCTTCTCTCTCTCTACCTCAGATGTTTACGTCCGTGCGGGTCTTTAGGTTAAGCAATGCCAATTTGACCAACCAGGGCCTGAATAAGACCTTTGTTGACCTGTGTGAGAACCTGCTAAAGGTAGGTCGCCCCCTGCAGGCCTGGCTGACACGTTTCAGGTTGACCGTTCTCTGAACGTTACGGTGTCATGTATGCATCTCTGTTGTAGAGTCTGTACTTCAAGCTGCGCTCCATGGTGCCCTGCTGTCTGTGCCATCTGAACTTCACTGTGGCTGTGCCAGAGGAGGATCTCATACAGGTGAAACACACACACTCACACGATCCATTCCTCAACACGCACACCTTTTCAGTGTTACACTTATTTGATTTCACCTGGTTATGATGGATGGGAATAGCTCAGTGGTAAAGCATGTGATCGCAGATGAAGAAGTGGCAGGTTTGAATTCCCCTCCGCCCTGTACATCACCCAGGTCGCGGTGACGGCGGTAGCGATGAGTTTTGATAAGGACCAGACTCAGGAGAGACCAGGATTGGCTATCACCAAGGGTCAGTTTGTACATGGACTATATCTCTACCAGACAGGGCAGAGCCACAGGAAATAGTCCCTTCCAGTTGAACATAATACGTATGTGTTTCCACATATCAGGGAGCGGGGAGACCGAAGAGCAGCTGCAGTTCTCCTTGGAGTTGTGCGCCGAGTCATCAGCCAGCAACCAGCCTCCAGGCAGAACCTCAGGTAGCCCTGACCTCTGACCTCGAAACACCCAAAACACAACCTTCGGCACGCTATCAACCTGACTTCTTCCTGCTTTCAAAACCTCTGTTCTCCTTTCTCCTCACAGCTCTGTGCTACTGTATGTCTTGCCCTCCCTCACCTGTGTGTGTGTGTGTGTGTGTGTGCGTGTGGGTTGGGTTGAACTTGACCTAACCCCTATGGTGACTTGACACACTTAAGTGTGTCTCCAAGGAAATATCCAGTGCTGGGCTTTAGTGCTGCGTGTCTGTATGTGGGTGCCGACATGGCTGACAGTGATGTCTAGATGGTGTATGGATGTTCTGATCTTCTGTTCCTCAGTGAAGGAGGGCAGAAGCGGGGAGCTTAAGCTGTAAATGGCTTCCCATCCTTTCACTTAGGACAAGGACACAACTGCGTTTTAAGTGAAAAGTGCTACCATTGAGTGTCTACCATCTGTGGGGAGTTGTTGACTTGGTGGTTGTCGCATGCTTGCTGAGTGTGTCGGGGTATATTTTGATTGGTGTGTGTCGACAGGTGTCACGGACAGCGGCAACGCCCACCCGTCGTCCAGAGGTGAGCCCCCCCCCCCCCCCTCCACCCCCCCTCCACTGCCCCACCTCCCTGCTACCATGACTAGCACACTGCCCTGTTTTAATTTCTCATCCTTTTTGTCTCAGACAGTTACCCTGCACCGCACCCCAACCTCATCTTCCTTATGTTTTCTTTCTGTTCTTTTTTTTGTTCTTTTTTTTGTCGTCGTTCTTGTCCTGTGTCTTTTGTTTTCTTTGTGTGCGAGTGGTTTTGGTGTGGGCGTTGGTGCGGGTGTGCTCTGTGTGTGTGTGTGTGTCTGTGTGTGTTCTCTCCAGCTCCCTCCGTTGATTACGGTTCCTTTGCAGACAGATGCAGCACCTGGCTAGAGCTGCTTAGGCTGAAAGCTCACACCATAAGACGAGGATCAGTTAAGACAAGTAGGAGGACACTGTCGCTAGCACACTCTGGTGAACCATCACACACACACACGCACCCACTCACACGCACGCACCCACACACCCCTCCCTGCATGCCGCTGGGGGGCGGAGCATTGCGAAACCAAACACCAGCTGAGTGTGAAAGTTGAAGCCCCGCCCCTCAGAGGGATACCCAATCATCAGCCAGCTTTGTGACACCTTTGTGTTCATGAAAAAGGACGTTTCCAATTGGCCCAAGTCTACATTTAGACCTGTCCGTCACCCTCGACGACTCCCATATGTTTGATTGGATTGGATAGATGACAGCCATACAGCAGCATCTCTACCCAGCTTTTAAAGTGTTTACCCAAAGTGCTGTGGAGCTACCATACTGCTGCTGCAGTCCTTTGACATCGACATGTCTGTCCCGGAGGAGCCGCAGACACAAAACATGCCAAATACACACCTCACAAAAAGCTGTCGACAGGGAAAAATGTAATCTCCCAGGACTCTGCGATCGTCCTGCACCTTGTAAGTTCTAATGCTTTTCTAATATGTCTAAATTGGCTCCAAAGGTTCCTGGTTTGATCCAAGCGGGAGTTGCTACTGTGCGTTGCAGTAGGAGATGGAACATCTTTCACACTCGCTTCTTTACACATGCCAAGCTCATCATCACAGCCCTGCCTTGTCTCTGTTCTTCCTCTCTCACAAATACATAGTGACCCCACACCCACAGTCTCAAATGATGCCAGGGATTATATGGACTCATACACACACACACACACACACACACACAGCTGAACCCAGGTCTGTGTGTCTGTCTGCGGACGGTGTCTGTTTGTCTGCCCAGTGCATGAAGTGCATGACCACTCACGCTTTCTTTGAGTGATTTCAACTGCCACCATGCTGCTTCTGTGCGCGCGCACATACACACACACACCTACACTTTACAACGTACATGCACAGACGCCAAACCCATTTTTTACCTCGACGAACACCCCTCTCATTTCACCCTGCCTCCTGTTAACCATGTATGTTTCACACAAGTGAAAGCTGTCTGGTATCTCCATCCCCCTCTCTCTTTTCCTTATCTGTTCACACCCAAATCTCCCCTTCTCTCTCTCTCCCTCGCTCGCCCCCGCTTCTCTCTCCCTCTCGCCCTCCTCTCTCACCCCCCTGTCTCTCTCTGCCCCCTGTCTCTCTCTCCCCCCTCCCCCCCTGCCTCTGTGTCTGTAGTCTCGTCATCAGAGCGCTGCAGTCCTCTACCAGAGGGGCGATCCCGCTCGCTGCGCTCCACGCGCTCATTCGGAGGCGGATCGGTAACCGTGGTGAAGATGACGCCGCTGTCTTTCATTCCGGGGACCCGCGTCGTGAAATACCTTGGAATCATCAACATGTTCTTCATCAGAGAGACCACATCACTGCGGGAGGTACGGCAAGCGTGCATACATACACACACACACATACAGTTATACATCCACGCACACACATACACACGCACAGGCAGGCACATACACACGCACACACATACTGTACGCACACACTCAAATACGCACAGACAATCCCGTGCCCCGACTTGAGTAACGTGCTGTGTCTGTCATAGGAGGGTGGCGTGAGCGGGTTCCTGCACTCGTTTATTGCTGAAGTGTTTGCGATGGTCCGGGCCCACGTAGCAGCACTGGGGGGCAATGCAGTGGTCTCCTACAGCATGAAGGAGTGCGTGTTCATGGAGAACCCCAATAAGAACCAGGTATTTGCACACATGCACATATGACACAGACACTGCCTGGGTCAGTGTAACCTGAGATCCACTCTGTGGAGCATTTGACTGCTGATCAAGGGGTCACAGGTTGGAAAGCCCACCTGGGTGTCTGTTTGGGTCAAAGCGTGCGCTGACTGTGAACACACCCTGGTCTCTCTCCTCAGGCTCAGTGTCTCATCAATGTGAGCGGCGACGCCGTCATCTTCGCCCGAGACTCCGACCTGGAGGCCACGCCCCCTTTGATGAGCTGTGGACAGGTCTGCAGCAGTGGGACAGACGGGACCACATGAGACGTCTCACACACACACACACACACACTCTCACTGTTCATATAATGTAGACAATGTACAATTTACATTGTAAGACATACACAATTGAGTCGGTCCATCCAAATAAGTGTGATTGATGGTTGCCTTAAACACAACTTCCAAAGAAAGATTAGAACCACAAATGTCCACCATGAAAACATCACAGATGCGCGCACACACACACACACACACACACAGGATATGAGGTCATCCAGAGTGGGGATTTTATGCACAGTGAAAGTGTTTTGTACTGGAGCTAATGTTGGCGCCTTTGGAATTCTGTTGTATTTTAAGAGCCTACTAATGCTTTTAAGTTGAATCTACAATAGCCAAACACTATGTAACTAAATATACTCCTCTCTTTACCTTCCTGACCCGTCCATAAAGGTCTCACTGAAAGTATTATGGAGACTTTTTGCCATCTTGTCTGTCTGTTAACTGTAATGTCCACCTTCATTCCACTGGTAAGGCATTAGGCAGCTACAAACAATTGTTTCTCCATCCTTAAGCCTCAAAAGTCAGCATTCAGCTATGGTAAAAGGGACAGCTGGGGTCATACCATCCATTAACCGTAAGTTGTAGAATGGCATTTAGGTTTCAAATCACCCTGATGTAGTCATTTTTGAAGTGGCCAGATTTGGACCCTTGCCAGTCTGCTGAGTGTATTGTGCTTGTCTTGCGATGACACGAGCGACCAAGTACCTGCTCAGTTGTGTGAGAAGAACTCAAGTTAGGGCTGACTAGAAGTTTCAGGACAAACGTTTTTTGGGGGGGGGGGGGGCTGTCTGTAAAGATGAGGACTAATCTCTATCCACTGTGGCGTCATGGAGCTAACACATTGGAATGGGAGTCGATGTCCGTAGAAGTTGAATAAATTCAACAGACATACAAATTCCTGGCCACTCAAGATGGCCACTTTGGGTACTAACTGGAATGTTGCTTCCGATTAGGTGATGGTCTGCCATTAATCTCAAGATATGTTGCTGTCCTATAAACACAGCGAAGTCTGATGTACAGAGACCTTTTGGAGATATTGTATTCTGTTTACCTACAAGCTTAAATTTAGGTGTTGCAATGACTTTGATCTAATCTTATATACTACTGAACTCACCCAATCATGTCAAAATGCTGGAACCCCTTTTGTAGGGTAGTTTGCCATAAGATTTGTGTACAGTCTTTGTGCTCTGAAAACAGATTTGAGTATTTTTGTAACTTTATTATTACTCTTGCTTGTGCAATTAAGCTTTGGCTCTCATTGTGTCAGGAGTAAGTGGTACTTTGTTCTTATTGTTTGTGAACAGTCTTTCTGTACGTAAAACTTGAATGTACATACTTCTTAGACATTTCTCCAGACGTACAATGTGTTCCATTGTGACTAGCAGCATGCAGACCATTTATATTGCCATAATTCTCTCTGGTGAAATTTGCCTGTTAAGTCTTGCTAAATAAACTGAAGTTAAAACCAAGAAGTCATCTGTTTTATATAAGAATTTTCATGAAAACACAAGCTGTTGGATGTGCTTGCCTTCAGCAAGAGACCAACCTTTGTTCTCTCTCATATATATTTATTTCTTTATTATTATTTTCCCACCCCTAAGGATTCCTCAAAATATGGACTGCATAAACAATGTTGGTGTCAAAATGTCCATATTGGTCACGATTGCGTTGCTTGTATTGGGATTTACGTTCCGTTGCACGGTTTAGGAGCTTCCAGCGTTTTTATGGCAACAAGTGCCTTGAATGCTAGCTAGTTTGCTAGCCCCTTCAGTGCTACCCTAACATCACAACGTCAGCACATGCATAGATACGACGTTCTAGTTAGACAGACAGCGATATCAGCGAGCATTAGTACCGTCAGAGAATGTCTAATAAGGGGTCAACTGTGGTATTTCATTCAGGGCTGGCCCAAGGCATAAGCGAAGTAAGTGACTGCTTAGGGCCCCCGTGGCCACCACAGGGCCCCCAAGAGCACATGAAATAACAGTTTAATATATATATATTACCAATGCCAAGGGGCCCCCAAATCAATTCTGCTTAAGGCCCCGTAAAGGCTTGGGCCGGCCCTGATTTAATTCCCAACTTTCTTAAAAGTTGGGGGTATTGAATTCCTACTAAAATGCAATTTTGGTATTGATAAAATCCCTCTTCAGCTATCTTAATTTTCATAGAAAAACTCTTTTATGTTGGCTTCTATGTATAAACACAATTTTTCACCCCACAAACATTTTATATGGAATAATGAAGACTTAGTGTATAAGTCAATGTTCTATCCCAAATGGGTCCAAAACAATATTTTATTGATCTCCCAGTTGATTAATGACAACAGTCACTTACTTATTCAGAATTCTTAAGGAAGTTTAATATTCCATTAATTACATGAGATTATAGCATAGTATTTGATGCAATACCCACGGGTTACATAAGAGTGCTGCAGGGTAGTAATGTGTCTAATGATCAGTCAACATTTAGAACAGACATTTTATTAAATGGCATTGACATAAAGGATAAAAAGTGCAATAATAGATATTTTAGACATTTGATATATTGCTCCACAGCTGCACAGTGCATCTACCCAACTAATATTTTTGTTTAGGAATATTAATCTGATCTTTCTGATTCCTGCATATTTTGTGGTGTGATTGGACATTTGTTTTGTGAATGTTTTTATATCAGACTGGTCTGGATTGACGTGGAGGATGTATTTCATGTATTGTGTGGCTCTAGGATGAAATTACAAAATATAGATATAGTTTTTTACTATAAAGGTAATGATTTGGATAAATGCCATGTTTTCATTTTGAATCTTTTAATTTGATTTGGAAAATGTTATATCCAAAATGTAAATGGTCTGAAAGAAAAACGAATATTCACCAATTTAAAAGTGACATGAAATTATATTTTGAAACTTGTCCCGAATTCCACCTCTTGCAAAAATGCCTTGTATGTAGCAGATATTGGCCGGGTTTCCCAGATTCGTTAAGAAGCTCTTAACGCTAAGAGCGAAGACGCTCACGCTCTTAGCGTTAAGAGCTTCTTAACGAATCTGGGAAACCCGGCCATTGTTAGTTTTGTTGAAAGCATCTCTTTAGAAGAAACAGATGCTTGAGGCCTACAAATGGCCATTCTCCCATGAGTATAGAAACTGATTCATATAGAGTGCTATTAAACACTGGAGCACTTGAACGAATGCTAAGAAAAGAAAAATAAGAAAGGGAAGCAGAAAAGGAAGCTCTCTGAGAAGAGCAGCGCTGGCACATCAGTTGGAAACGAAGGTGAGTGCAGAGCAACATATGGGCGTAGGGTTAGGGGGGGACGCTAGGTAGCTACTAGTCCCCACCAATATTTTAAGATGACAAAATTGTCCCGACCAATATTTTAGCGGGCTTCTTTGTCCTGCAATTTGGATCGATTCCGAAAAATAATATTTTGCACAATATATTTGCAGGCCGTTTGTTGGAAAGTGGAAGAACGAGCTGGGTTCTGTCACAGTCATGAAGCCCTCAGCTTCCATGTCATCTGTGGGCAGTTACGAAACAAACGTCGGACCACTTATAAAGAAGTTTGTGCCTTTATATGGGGTCTTAAACCTGATGAATACAGCAAATTCTACCTTCACATTCTGCATAGCATGCAGCACACTCACTGTTTAAGAAATGCTCTCATAGACAATGCATTACATTTAACCAGTATATAGAATTTCAACATACACACACTTTCCTTGTTGGAGCAAACAAACTTTGTTTCTGTCGTTTTAGTCAAAAGATTAATACCATGGCCGTGTTGGAGAATGGATGTTTAAACGTGGTTGGAATTAATCAGGTAGGTAAGCCATTATATGTCTCTCTTTTTTTTCCAAATGAAAAACTTTAAGATATACTGTATGTTATGCAAAATGAACGGCTAAGACAGTTTTTTTACTTAATACTATGTTTTACTACAACCTCACATTGAACTTAAGCATATCCTGGAATTTTATATGCTAGCATAATTATAAAGTTGTAGTAATGAATGAATGAAGTCTGAGTCTCTCTGGATAAGAGCCTCTGCTAAATGACTAAATGTGAGTCTAAGACCAGGGAATGGAGAACATGACAAAATACTTTTTAATGAAATAAGTGTTCTTTGTGTTTTTGTCACCCCGTTTCTGTGCCTCAAGCCGTTAGTTGGAAAGTGGAAGAACGAACTAGGTTCTGTCATGATCATTGAGCCCTCAGCCTCCTTGTCATTTGATGGCAGTTATGAAACAAACGTCGGAGCAAATCAGTTTTTGCCTTTATACGGGGTCATGAACCCGATGAATACAGCAAATCCTACCTTCACATTCTGCGTGTCATGGGATTTAATAAAGAAGGGTATGTAGTTTGGTCAAACTGTTTTTCACCACATGGAGTCTCAGATGTGATGTTGTCTCAGATAGCACCTTATCTCAGTCTGTCTTTCTATTTATCCATTCATTATCCATCCATCCGTCCATTTGTTTGTCCATCTGTGTATCTATCCAACTCAGCTACCTGCAGTGCCTTTGTTGGTCAGTATTTCAACGATTCTGAGGGTGAGAAACTCCTTACCATGTGGCTCTTACGTGATGCTGTGGACACAGTTGGTGAAAATTGGGAAGCCACTTTGTAAGACTCATGCTCTTGCCTTTAGCCGTAGTTAAATATATTTTTCTTTGTTTTTTTTTCCATTATTTCCCAAAGCATTTTTAACATTTAAAAAATTCAACTTCAAACTTTGTGTTTTGCAGGGTTGGAAAAAATATCTTCACAAGAGTCTAGGAAGTCGCTTTGGATGAAAGCGTCTGCCAAATGCATAAATGTAAATGTAAGAGCCCTAGAAAGGACAGAGACCAAAACAATTAGAAATCTGTACTTACTGCAAGTCGTTCTGGATAAGAGCATCTGCTAAATGACTAAATGTATGCGTGTTTGGCTTTTATACTGCCATACTAAGGCTTTGGCTTGAACCTTTTACTGTGTCAAATCTTTTCCTGTTATCTATTCTCAACTTACAGTAAGACTTTGTATTGAACCTTTTACTGTGTCAAACCTTTCCCTGTTATCTATTCTCAACTTGCAGGAACACCTGTCAGTGCTGAGCTTAACTAAATAATTGATGAGCTTTTCTGGGCGGGGTATTTCTTGTAATTAGGCTTTTATCCAGGTCGGCATGCATTTTGATCATATGTGAAATCTTAAACAATGCATATAATACTATACTAAAAGAAAGCGTGTTTGAGCTAGGAGCACAATCTTTTATCATAAATTAACCTGGAATTGTTAACTATTATATTTACTATAACATAATAAACCATTATTAATAATATTGATGGATACATTATTATCAAGTACATTTCATTAATGAACATGGAATAGGGTGCTTAAATGTTAAAGTCTTTTATTTGTCAGGTGCACAGAGCAACACAAGGTTAGACTGGGCACTGAAATTCTTAAGACAAGACAACGCAAGCACTTGGCATAACATAACATATAAGTACACAGAACAAATTTACATCTATGCTGAGCTTAGATAAGTGAACTTCCTAAATATACAGATAGCAATAAATAAACGACTATACTAACCCTAACACTAAAACTTCCTAAATTACAGATAACAATAAATAGTACGCTATACTAACCCTAATACACAAAATTTGCAAATTTACAGATCAGTGACTTTGTCAATGACCAAACAGGAGCCTGGTGGCGAGGTACAGTAGTGCAATGTTACTGAAGAGCAACCAGTAGCTGAAAGTGACAGTGTATAAGTGACTAGTGTGCAGTAAAAATGTCCATATCAGTGTCCATTGAGAAGCCTGATGACCCTTGGGTAGAAACTGTTGTCCAGTCTGCGTGTGCGCGACCGGATGCTGCGGTAACGCCTGCCAGAAGGCAACGGGGTAAAGAGACTGAAGGATGGGTGGGAACAGTCTCTTAGAATCCTGCTGGCTTTCCTAAGGCAACGTGTGTGGTAGGTGTCCTGTAGGGCTGGGAGCTTCCTGCCGATGATGAACTCAGCAGAACGGACCACACTTCGTAGGGCCTTGTGGTCCCGGTCTGTGCAGCTCCCATACCACACTGTTATACAACCAGTCAGAATGCTTTCTATAGTGCATCTGTAAAAGTTAGTAAGGATGACTGAGTCCATACCAAACTTCTTCAGTCTCCTCAGGAAGAAGAGGCGCTTACGGGCCGTTTTGACCACCTTGTCCGTGTGAACAGACCAGGTGAGGTCATTGCTGATGTTCACCCCGAGGAACTTGAAGCAGCTGACCTTCTCCACTTCCGATCCATTGATGAATAGGGGTGCATGCTCCTCCTCCTGCCGCCTCCTAAAGTCCACAATCATCTCCTTGGTCTTGCTGATGTTAAGAGAGAGGTTGTTGTCCTGACACCATGATGTCAGGGTGTCAACCTCCTCTCTGTAGGCTGACTCGTCACTGTCAGAGATGAGGCCCACGATGGTTGTGTCGTCAGCAAACTTAACGAGGAGGTTGGAGCTGTGCGTAGCCGCACAGTCGTGGGTGAACAAGGAGGACAGGAGAGGGCTGAGCACACAGCCCTGGGGGGTGCCTGTGTTGGTGATCAGTACAAATGAAGTGCGGTCACCGATTCTCACCACCTGTGGCCTCCCCGTCAGGAAGTGGAAGATCCACTTGCAGAGGGAGGTGCTTAGTCCCAGGTCCACAAGCTTGGAGACCAGTCTGGAGGGGATGATGGTGTTGAATGCAGAGCTGTAGTCAATGAACAGCATCCTCACATATGTATTCCCCTTGTCCAGGTGGGAGAGAGCGGTGTGCATGGTCAGAGCGATGGCATCGTCTGTAGACCTATTGGACCGGTATGCAAACTGCATAGGGTCCAGTGTGGGGGGCAGCGAGGAGCAGATGAATGATTTGACTAGCCGCTCGAAGCACTTCATGATGATAGAGGTCAGTGCTATTGGGCGATAGTCATTCAGACATGTGACCTTGGTGTTCTTGGGCACAGGGATGATGGTGGTCCTCTTGAAGCAGGTGGGGAGTACAGACAGGTTAAGGGAGAGGTTGAAGATGTCACTGAAGACCCCTGCCAGCTGGTCAGCGCAGCCCCTAAGGGGTCCTGATATGCCGTCTGGGCCAGGTGCCTTGCGAGGGTTGATCTTCTTAAAGCATAACCTCACCTCAGCTACAGTTAGTGTAGGCACACCACTGGCTTGGCCTTCAGGTAGCTCCACTGCAGGGGGTTCACTGTCCCTCTCAAAGCGAGCGTAGAAGGAGTTCAGCTCGTCTGGCAGTAGGACAGAAGACTGGGTCTCATTGTAGCCTCTCCCTTTGTAGTCTGTAATGGCTTTAAGTCCACTCCACATGCGCCTGGGGTCAGAGCCATGGTAGCTGGACTCCACCTTGGTCCTGTAGGCCCTTTTCGCTGCTTTGATGGCCTTCAGAAGGTCGTATCTGGCCTTCCTGTACTCATCAGGGTCCCCAGAATTAAAGGCGACAGTACGGGCTCTCAGCTTGGCCCGGACCGCGGCATCAACCCAGGGCTTCTGATTTGGGAAAGACCGGACAACCTTCTTGGGGACAACGTCATCAATGCAGTGCTGGATGTAGCTGGAGACAGTGTCTGAGTATTCGTTAATGTCCCCATCTGCTGCGTCCCTGAACATCAGCCAGTCAGTGGTGTCAAAGCAGTCCTGGAGGGTCGCCACACACTCGTCACTCCATAGGTGAACTGACCTCTCAACCGGTCTGACCTGTTTGAGCTTTTGTTCATATGCGGGGAGAAGAAGAATGGAGGTGTGATCAGCCTTCCCAAAGGCAGGGCGGGGGAGGGGTTTGTAACTGCCCTTGAATGTTGTATAACAATGGTCAAGGATCTGGACTCCACGTGTGAAGAAGTCAATGTGCTGATAGTATTTGGGCAGGACTTTCTTCATGTTAGCTCTGTTGAAATCACCAACAACAATGAAGGCTGCCTCTGGGTGCACATTTTCCAGACCATTGATAATCCCATACAGTTCATCCAAAGCAGCGGCCTTGTCTACCTGGGGGGGGATGTAGACTGCACTCATGACGACCGCAGTGAATTCCCGAGGTAGATAGAAGGGTCTGATTTTTACAGTTAGCAGCTCAAGGACCGGAGAGCAGTGAGATGCTAATACCGCTACATCCGTAGCCCAGAGAGAGTTAACCATAACACAGACCCCTCCGCCCCTGCACTTCCCTGAGTCAGCTGTTCTGTCCTGGCGGTATATGGTGAATCCCGACGGGGTAACCGCTGCGTCGGAGATCTCCGGAGACAGCCAGGTCTCAACGAACGCCAGTACACAGCAGTTCCTGATGTCCCGTTGGAATTTGACACGAGCGTTAAGTTCATCCATTTTGTTGTCGATGGACTGAACGTTAGCTAGTAAGATGGTTGGAAGAGCAGGTTTGAAGCATCGTTTCCGAGTTCGAACAAGGACTCCAGCACGCCGGCCACGTTTCTTCTTTCTCCGTCTAGCGGGTAAACAGAACGGCGAAACAGCAAAGGGCCAGCTGCAGTCCGAGCTCGCACTCCGAGAAGTGGAATTAAAGTTCGTAAAATGATCCTTGCCAAGTGACAACTTAATGTCCAGAAGTGTCTGCCGGTCGTACTGAATAAACGACAATATAACATTGACAAAACAAGTAACGAACACTAAAAAGACTAACAAAAAGCTGGGTTTTTGCGGAGCTCTTGTCGACGCAGCCATCGCGTAGGCGCGCCGGAAGGGAAAATGAAATGGAAAATGGAAGAACTTTCTTGTAAAGTTCCCTTGACATGATTTTCTTCACTAAACCAGGTCAAAACAGACAAAGAAGAACTGATCTGCAATAATGTTTTTTTGAAGTGCATAAACCCAACTTAACTTGCAGAACTTCTGAACCTCTGATAATGAATAATCATCATGCCAAACAAGTTTGCCCATTGGAATTGATCATTTGTGGGAAATATGTATAATTATTTATTTGTATCATAAAGTCTGAAAAAGGTAATGACAAGTTTTTAAACTTCTTAAAATGCACGCCTTACTTGATAAAACTGTGCAAACAAACTGAACAAACTGAGCAAACTACTGGGAGACATTTTGTCTTAGACTTATGAGTCTCCAGACATCTGGAGTACTTCCACGAAATGTACCATCCTTTGCGAGAGGAATGTTGAGAATTCTGTGTTCAGTAAACTGAAGTGAACTATATTGAAATTTAACTTGACTTGGCTGCTAAGTGTTTGTGTTTGCACTCACCAAAATGATTGGTCTACAGTAACTGAGGTCTACAGATGTTTGACAAGACATTCATTTATTATGAAAATCTATATTTCATACCAGGCAGGTAAAATAGGGAGTTTGGACAACTATAGACCCATCGCCTTGGCCAGCATTCTTTCAAAAGTGTTAGAAAAGATGGTACTAGATAGACTGAGTGAGTTCATTTGCACCACAGAAAATCAATTTGGTTATAAGTCTAAGCACAGTACAGATCTATGTATCTATGCCTTGAAAGAAGCTGTTGAATCCTACAGAAGGCAGGGCTCTACAATGCTTCTCGGGTTTATTGATGCTTCCAAGGCATTTGACAGAGTAAATCACCATAAGCTTTTTACTAAACTCATGCTTAGGGGTGTGCCTGGATGCATCATACGAATCCTGGCTTACTGGTATACTAACCAAGGTATGCAGGTCAAATGGGGAAACAGCCTATCCTCACCCTTCAGTGTAGGCAATGGGGTACGGCAGGGAGGGCTTCTGTCGCCAGCCCTGTTCAACCTGTACATGGACAACCTGTCGAAGCAGTTGGGGAAGTGTAAGACAGGTTGTCTGATAGGGAACACTGTTAAACCATCTGATGTACGCAGATGATTTGGCTATTATGTCCCCCAGCACTGTTGGTTTTCAGCAGCTGTAGGATATATACTCCGAGTATGGGGTCGAGTTTGACGTACAGTACAATGCAAAAAAGAGTGTTGTGTTGATATGTAGGACCAAGGAAGATCAGAAGCTACACTTTCCAATGTTTTACCTGTCAGGGCAATCCCTCTGTGTATCCAACTGTACGAAATATCTTGGGCACATCATCACTGACAAGATGGAAGATGATGCTGACATGTACAGGCAGAGACGAATGTTGTATGTCCAGGCAAAGATGTTGGTCAGGAAGTTCCACTGCTGTTCTGATGATGTGAATGTGAGCTTGTTTCGTGCTTACTGCACCCCCATGTATGCAGTCCCTGTATGGGGCAGCTACAAAAAGGAAACCCTGCGCAAACTTCAGGTAGCATATAATGACTGTCTGAGGATACTGCTGAAAAAGCCCAGGTGTAGCAGTGCTAGTAAGCTCTTTTTTGACTCAGGGCTAAGCACTTTAAAGGCTCTATTGAGGAACCTGATGGTTAAGTTTATGTCTCGACTTGATGAGTCGCAAAATTGTATTATAATGATGATCACGAGTCCCAGGTGTAGCTCGGTCAGATATCAATCATATCTGTGAAAACATTGGTATGGGTGCCTTTTAAAACTGTTATGAATAAGAGTATGTTTGTATGTGTGTATGTATTTGTTCTGTTTTTTTTTATGGTGTATGTCTTGCTATTGGGCCTAGAGCCTGTAATAACGTTTAATAATACCCAATTATTTTCCAATATGATATCACTTTTTTCTCCTCCATGAGGAGGAGAAAATGTTGTTTCTATTTACCCTTAGCTATCCAACAATGTTAATATCTGATACAGTTTAAAATATCCAACTCTGAAAGGAAAAAAAGAACTATGGAGAATTTACCAGAAGGTATGGACTCGTTTAAGCTTCTCCTCTTAACAATCAGCTTCTCATTGAGAATTAAGTGTTGCAATTAGGTTTGTGTCATGGATATATAATCTTCAGAAAAATCATTCCTTGGCACATAGCAGGGGTATTTCAGTTTTGCTGTTTCAGCCTCATTGTTTAATAAATTGACTTTTCAGTTCCTGCTTCATAATGCTGCTTTGTCATTGTGATGCTCTCCTTATCTTTAAGGGTGCATGCAGCCGCATAGCCAACTGTTCAGACTGTCCTTATAGGACTGAGATTTAAAGAAAAAAGCAAAACTTAACTTCATCTGTCATATTATGATCACACACATGATACCCATCAGTGAATCTCACACCTAGTTCCAATATGCTAATGACTACACAAACCTGAGACCAGTCAATAGGTGACATTATCCAGAAAATTCAACCATGATCTACATGTCACTCATTTGTTCCTACTCTTACATCCCACCATCTCCTTCTTGACTCCAGCTCCTCTTTCTGGTAGTGCTCTTTCTTTTGGGGGGAATTACTTGTTCTGGATGACTTGTAACATTGCCTGTGATGTTGATGAAAATCTCTGGCCTGACCCTGGTTGGGGATTAACAGATAACAAATTATCGGTTTACTGTAATCTGATTACAAAATAAATGTAAATGTAATCCATTACGTTACTGGCCCAAAAAATGTAATCGGATTACAGATACTTTTGAAAAATATTGAGGATTACTTTGCGATACTTTTACATTTGGGAGTAGTCGATTTGCTTTTGAAAAATGTATCTTTTTAGTAGTTGCTTGGCTGTTTTATCATTGCACGTTTTCTCTGTGAGGTTTCACTTTTGCTTAACAGACACTACTAGCTTGTCAAAACTTTTATTATGGATGCCTAACGACAACGCAATTGCAAACAAGTCGCAATATGACACTGCATTTTCCTCCTGGCGTTTCAACGATCAATTTATTTAAGAAGAAAAACAGCGACATCATCATCAAGTTTGGACAGTCACCCAGGCTATGTCAACCATTGTTGGATTCCAGCGAAATCAAGCCCCTAGCTACGATGATTGATGTCTCCAGGAGAGGGTTAGGCATTTGTTCACACACACACACACACACACTCATCTGCCTGGTAAGTAATAGTAGGCGTGTGCTCTGTGTTAAGTCAAGACTTCTGTGGAAATCAAGTACATGCCACAGAGCAAAAGCCAAAACAAAGGGTTTCAGATAAGAACTTCTGATTCCATGGAACCAGGACATGGCTGGATGGGCATGTTAAATGTGTGGGGGTGTTCAATTCCTGTTTGAATGAAATAAATTACTAAATATTATGGGTATTTGCATAGGATGTGTTTAGAAATTGCTTGCATATGTATATTTAGTTCAAATGTGTTTAGAAAACAGTTTTCATAGGTATATTAGTTAAGTAGTGTTTGTAAAACTGCTTGCATATGTGTACCAAGATAAGATGTGTGGTAGGAAATGTCTGGCGTAAAGTTCCAGACAGGAGGCCTCTGTATGACAGTTAGAAACAACTTGCGCAAGATTTATTAGAAACTGCCTAACAGAATGTGGTTAGAAAACGGCTTGCACAGAGCCTTAGGTTTTATAGAACGCATGATATGTTAGAGACTGACTGCATTGGAGTATACATGAAGGTTGGCTACATGCGTTGTTCCAATGTGGAGAAGTGGTGTCTGGTTACCTGTGCAGGGGAACAGGTACCCTGTATGACCTAGTTAAGGAGAGCATATATAAATGATGTGTGCAATGAATTCAGTGCATAAGGAGAGAGTAGATGAACCTCTTATACGATATTGTCGCTTGTACTGTATTTTACTTAGATAAAAAACTTAGAAGCTTACCTCATTCAAACAGGATTTTTTGCGTAGTTTTATTCTTTATATAATAAAAAAAATATTCAAAGACTTCCTGCAATACCGTAGTTGGTTTGGTGTAGTGATTCACTGAATCACTGGCAAACCAAGACATGCAATCTCCGTGCACAAACCTATGAAACAGGAGACCCCGAGCAGACTGGGTCACAGACGAGACAGTTCAAGGTTGATTCAAAAGCTAATCATCGCAATAGAGAAACTCATGTGAGCCCACGATCGTTCTAGCCTGGCTCTGCCCTCCTACGTACTTCCGCTCAATTTGGATTTTGCTTCTGTACTAGGTCTGGGATGTCGGTTCTGAAGTCGGTTTCCAGAAACAGATTTTCTGTAGGTCCAATCAGCGAACAGAGGGAGTGGCTGAGAACGATGACGTTAATGTCGTGCACTTGTTTGAGTAGTTCAGTAATGGCGGCGGAGAAAGATGCGAGCGAAACTATTCTGCCGTTGTGGCAACGCTGCCGAATATAGGTTAAAGCCGGAGCAAGAACATTCCTTGCTGAGTTTTGTTGGTGGCCATTGTGTTGTGGCCCTCCTCCCCACGGGGTTCGGGAAAAGTTTGATTTTCCAGCTACGGCATCTAGCTCCGTTACAGTAGTGGTGAAGGAGTTGGCTAAGGCGAACGCTTGCGATTGGTTATGGCAAATCAGAGTGGCTCTGGGCGGATCCAATAGTTTTAAACTTCAACAGAGGACCCACCTTCAAGGAAGTTAACGTTTGTCAATCGAGACATCCCAGACCTAGCCTGACGTTGTCATACTCATGATTCTAGTCAGAATATGAGTCTGAGAACTCTCCGTTGGGCTTTGACAACGGGGCGTGTTTCAAACGAGCCTGGAAAACAAATGCCTCTTCGCTCAATTGGATAGATCTACAACCAATCAGAGCAACAGAGTATGTGACGTATGTTAAGCGCCGCAAAGTTGTTGTCAACAGAACTAAACTGAGAGGCAGCTAAATCTTTACTGACTAAACTGCAAGCAGACTTGAAGTATGCTTGAAGAATGAATACAAACGATTTTTGGTGTTAATTAATTTAAGGGTAGGGGGAGTACTTTTTGAGCGAAACAATAAAGGGCAATGCATATACGAACAAGTTCTCCGTTTAGGATTACAACTCCACAAAAGAAAACGAAAAACCACAATGGCCACTGGGTTTTCATTGTGTCCCATCTTCTTAGCGACCATCGGGGCCAGCTGATAAATAAAACTTTTACCGAATCCCGTAGGAAGGACGGCAAAAACATATTTTCCATCGACAAATGCCTTGATTGCGTCTCTCTGTTCCTCTTTCAAAATTAATGCGCTATCGATGTCTTCTAAAACAGACGCGATGGCAGAATCATAACATCCCAGATCTCCAGCGGTAGCCATGTTTATTCAAAACGAATTTAACTTAAGCGCTCTTTTGTGTCGTGGGTGATTACGTTACTGTTGATCATCTGTCCATCATCGTATAAAGCCCGCCCTGGCAATTTCATTGGTTCGCCCAGATTCTGGTTTTCTGTAGTTGGTCCCCAATACGAGACCCTCCAGACCCAACTTCCCGACAAATTTTTTTTGGGGCGGGGAGAAGTTGGGCTGGCAGCCAGGCTATCCCAGACCCGCTGTACAGATGAAATGTACGAGGGTCTGGTTAGGACCAGGCTACGATCGTTCATCGTACGATCGTACGATCGTCCGTGTGGAGATTTTTTTCTAGATGCACCTGCATTTCTTGCACCGGCCGCCATGGTAAATAACACTGGACACTACCTTGGCGAATAAAGCTGCTTCTGATTCTTAAAGATTCTGTAAAGTGGAATTGAAAATGAGTTTTTAGTTAATCACACCACAGAATGTGTCGTTTATTACCCATACCATGGCCGTGTTGGAGAAAGGATGTAAAAACCTGGTTGGAAGTAATCAGGTATATGTTCGTCATTCCAAATGAAGAACCCGAAGATATGGCCTATTGTATGTTATGCAAAATGAACAGCTAAGACGTTCTTCTTTCTTAGTTCACAGTTTTCTTACCTTAATATTATGACCTCTAACCCTACACTACAAATTTAGTTTGAAAAAGCCATTTAAAATGAGGACACAATTGTAACGTTCTTTGACACGACACTGGTGGACTCAAATGCACGACTCATAACACAGAAAAAGGTTTAACAAAAATGTTACCTTCGGCAAAAAGTACAAACAAAGAAAAGTGCTCACTTGTAAGATCAAACAATTGCACAAAAAAACTAACGGAAACCTGGTTGCATGAAGAGCCGGTTATAATACTTTGCGACTATCACTTGGACTGAACAAGACAAACTGGCACAGGCAAAGGGACTCTTTATAGGTGGTGGGCCGAAGCCAGCGGCGTAACAAGGACTTGGCGGGCCCGAGTGCAGATCTCACCAACGGGCCCCTTACCGACCTATCGTCAGGCGAAATTATTGAGTTTTCAGTTTAGCGATGCGCAAGGAAATTTAGGCTACTCATGATGTACAATTAAGTGTAACGACTGCTCCTTCTATGTGAAGATAGATGACTGTTTTCAAAAGTGAACGGCTCTGACTCGCGAGTCTCTGGCTCTAGATTATGCTTGCTACAACACGGAATGAGCATAATGGAACAGTCAGTCATGAGCCGACATATCTGCAACGTTTGAAATAGAGTACAGAGATGAGAAGAAAATCTGATCATTTACCAACGCTTATCCGACGTTATGAATGACGTTTCGATCTGTCATGTGTGCTATCTGGGTACTATTAAAAAACAAACTGTCACTTCGATGGTGAATATTTGATTTTATGTTCGTTAGATATGCTAGTTTACATTTAGTCTATCTAGCTTTAGCTATTTTCCGACTACATCCTGAACATAGTTTACTATATCTAACCTGGCCGCTGCCTGGTAGCCTAGGCCTATATGTGCATTTTTATGACGTTTAATAGCCATGTCAACTGCATACACCAGACAGTAAACGTTATGTAATTATTAGCCTACCCTGGTGGCTGAGTTTCACACTCATTGCTGTTGCCGGGCTGGGGGTCAGACGTAGCGTCCTCTTCAACACGCTTCGCCACAATCCAAATGAGGATAGTTTTGACAGCTTTGCCACCCTTACATCTTGCTCTTTTCGTTCCTGCCGCTTTCTGGAGCCACTTTTATGTTAAAGGGCATGGCATGGGGTAGCCTAATTCGCTTAAAAACGCTAATGCAACACAACTGTAGTATCCCAACAACAACTGTCTGTGGTATTCCAACAACTGGATGGGAACAATCGTGTGTGGGTGGGCGGGAATCTTTGACAACAATATTACCCAGACATCCTTGCTATTTTTCGAGGGCAATATTACTTAATAAAAACGACATTTGTTTAATTCAGCAAAAGGCAAATGAGGAAAAATTAATTATTTGCTGTTGTTAACACTGACTGTTTTTAAATGTTTATTGGGCAGGTGATAGCTCATAATTCTGAATAACTGACACCATAATTGAGAAATGTTTGCGAATTGATAAGACTGGATCATATGTGAACCTCAATTTGCGGTATCACAGCGGTGCAAGGGGCCCGGTCAGATTGCCTGAAGTTGCCCGGTCAGGTTGTCTCACTTTTACGGTGAGATCGAGGACGGGCCCCCTTTCGCCACGGGCCCTAGTGCAGCTGCACTCCTTGCACTCCCTATAGTTACGCCACTGGCCGAAGCCCCGTATCTGTTCAACTTTATAATTTAAATTGGGAGTAGCTGGAATTTGCAAGTTGTGTTCATTATATTATTTCTAACGAGAAACCAGTTGTTGCCAGCAAAAGAAGTTGCACATTTTGTCAAAACCATCGTATAAAGTTTGTTCAACTCACCGGCAAACACACTTGCCTACTAAATCAGTCCAACCAATAACACGATGTAATACTGGCGTAAGAACATTATTAACCAATCAGATCGAGTCACATTGACACCCGTTTCACCCATTAGGCCTACTAAGCTCATAACTAATATTGACATATTTCACTGCTGCAGCATGGGCTGCTGGACTCAACAAAGAGGTGGTTAGCCAGTGGTTTAACCAGTATGAGAGCCTTTCGGTCAAGCTGGGTATTGAGGGCACACCGTCACATATAGCCTATATGGAACTGTGACAAGTCTGGGCTTCAGGACAATTTTTTTTTATTATGGCACATATGAATATGTTTGTTTAATACAGTTTAAATGTTATGTAGCTGTATAAGCAACCGTGTTTTAAAATTTAAATTGATAATAAATTACTCTTTCCCTTTGCAGTTTCACTGGCCCATTTTACCTGAACAGCTGGTCCATTTTACCTAAAACTGCTTGTGTCAAAAAAGTTGGCACAGCTTATGTTTCAAGAACTGTAGGGCCTAAATAATTATATTTTATTACATCATTTCAACAAAAATGATCAAAAACAGTCATTAGTATTCATAAAAACACATGGAAAAGGCATATATGGTATTGTATTATTGTCCCAAACGATTTACCAAAAAGTGGCCCATTTGACCTGATATTACCCTAGTAGGCCACATGCGCTTTCAGTAGGCCTACATATATCCTCATAAGTGTCTATGAATTCGTATCAATTAGATACTCTTTGGCCTTGTTTTTATACTTATTTTGGAAGAGTTGATATTATTTTAGCTAGCAAGATCTCATTCGATGATTAATTTCCATTAAGCCTACTGCCAGCAGGCACATTTAAAGAAATGTGATCTGATTAATCGGGGTAATAAGGCACTAAAGATGAGCCTATACATTTTACCAAAATACGCATTTCGTTTATCGGCAGTTTTTTTGCCAAGCTGCCAGTCTTGCTCTGGCAGCGGTGGCAGTGTTTGACTTGACTTGCCATAATAATATGCTTATTGTCTTCGTAGAGTTTTAGTTTGCTCAGATGGCGAGAATGTCACCGCTCTCTCTTTCGTCTTTTCCGCCATCATACCGTTAGAAAATCACGGTTTTGGTGATCGACCTTTCCTGCCTTTTGAAGTAGGACGTGCTCAGAGAATGTCTAATAAAGTATAATATCCTTAAACAGGCTCTGACGTGCTCCTGCACTTGCCCTGATAAATTTAGCCTGATTGAAATTAACCACATGATTTGGATGCGGATCAGCCGTCGACAAACCGATATTTGCGGTTCTCAGTTAGCTCGCTAATGTTAACGGGCTAAAGGGACAATTGATTTATTTCGTTTAATAAGGTGCCAGATTTCTAGAGACTTCCAGGCTAAAAACACACCGTTAACAGTTTTGTGTCCAGGGTTGCCCAACCTGTCAATCGCAACGTGTGCTTTCTTTCTTTCTTCTACTGTCTATGCCTGGCAAGGGTGAGAACGCCGAATTGCGTAGAGGCAGAGAGGAGTATTGCAAACGGCAGCCACATTGAAAAAAAGAACTGAACTAACCTAACGCTATTTCATTATTTGGAGCTTTGAACTTAGTTCAACATTTTGAATTATGAACTATGAACTGAACTAGTTCATGTAGAAAGAACGTTTAGCATATCTAGCTTTAGCAATTTTCCAACAACATCCTGCACATTGTTTTCAATAACTAACCTGGCTGCTGCCTTATGCCTATACGTGCATTTATTGCATTTATTGAGGTTTAATAGCCATGTCTAAATGCATTCAATAGGCTATACCATACAGTAAACGTTAGCCTACCCTGGTGGCTGAGTTTCACTCATTGCTGTTGAGCTGGCAGTCAGACGTAGCATCCTCTTGAACACCTCGCCACAAATCCAAATGAAGATAATTTTGCCAGCTTTGCCACCCTTTCATCCTGCTCTTTGCGTTCCTGCCGCTTCCTGCAGCCACTTTTGTGTATTTGAATGAAGGGCATATGGGGTAGAAGCAATTAGCTACTCAACACGCAAAGCAATGCAACACAACAGGATGGCAAACGATCACAACGTGTGGGTGGGCTATAGAATCTTTGACAACATTACCCAGACAATATGAATGAATAAAAACGAGATTCGTTTCATTCAGCAAAAGGCAAATGAGGCATAATGAATTATTTGCTGTTGTTAAGACTGACTATTGTTAAAATGTTTATTGGGCAGGTGAGAATAACTGACACCATAATTGAGAAATGTTTGCGAATTGATCGGACTGGATCATATGTTAACCTTTCTGTGATTTACGCGGAGCAAGGGGCCCGGTCAGTTCTTCAGGTAGAGTTCTCACTTGAGATCGAGGACGGGCCCCCTTTCGCCACGGGCCCTAGTGCAGCTGCACTCCCTGCACTCCCTATAGTTACGCCACTGCCTCATTGTGAGTTCAAACCCTGATGGAGTTAATGTACAACTTAATGTTGTCAATGTACAATTTGTTATAAGATTTCTCTTCCAAACACATTTTTTATGTATATTAATAATTAGATTTTCGCTGAAATTGAGCACATCTATAAAATTGATCAGGATAAGAGTTTGCTGGAAGGCTTTGGGGAAGCAGCAGACAAAATTGTTGCAGAGGCAAAATGGGGGAGGCTGGGCAAGGAGATTCTACTCCAGTATCAGAGAGCACTCAGTCAGGAGTGTGAGGAGTCAAACAAAGGTATCTAGAACGTTATTTGATGTTCTTCAAATACATTATGCCATAATTGCTATAAAAACTGATCAAGTTGTGTTTTTTCCTTTTAGGACCCACCGTCTGTGCTGCAATACTCTTGCTCCCCTACCTGTTCCATGAAAATCCAGACAGGCTCTATGTCATTGACAAGGTAAGAGCATTACCAGTCATTCATAGTCATTCATAGGTAGGGCTCTTGTACGCCTGTCGTGTTTTGTCTGTTTTAGTGGAAATCTGGAGTGTATTACTCCTTTGGTGTGGTTCATATTGATTGGTGAGTAAAGAAATACATCCCACTCCCATCATGCCTGGTGGCTTTTGTAGGATTTTCTTTTGCTTAAAAGTCAATAAATTCAGTTCAATAAAATGGAGAGTGCTTGAAAACCACATTGTAAATGTCATGTGTTCGTGTAACATATTGTATTTGTTGTGGGCTTTTCATAGATGGCAAAGGCTCCTACCCCTGTGCTGCTCGTGAGTGTGAACCCCTTCAGTGCTGAATGTGAAATTTGTCTTCACGTGGATGGAAAGGACATCGTGAAGGTAGAGGACATCTCAATGGGAGTTGGTGCCCTACTGGGGATCTATTTCATCTTTGGAGTTAAATACGCAGACAATGTAAAGAAGACTAATTTTTATGCAGTGCATGGTTGGTATCAAGTCAAATGAAGTACCATTAGGGGTAAATAAAATGGCAAATGTCTTGCTCTAAATGTATAATGTAATATTTTGTATTCATTGAGATTTCCATTTATTTTTGCAAATAAAAAAATGATCAACCCGGAATCATTATTGTTGTATACTTGTCAAAAGTCTGATATGTAAATAAAAACATGCTTGAAAACTGCTGTTTCACCATTATCATTGTTTTTATTATTACTACTACTATTAATAATAATACTATTACTACTACTACTACTACTACTACTAATACTACTACAACTACTACCACTACTACTATTACTACTAATACTACTACTACTACTATTACTACTACTACTACTACTATTACTACTACTATTACTACTACTACTAAACAACTTATTTAAAGGTTTTTCACAGAGCTTCAAAAGGTTCTTCAAGTAAGTTTTCTTGAAGGTTCCTCAAAGCACCAAAAGGTTCCTCCACAGTTTCAAATTGAAGAACCTCCAAAGGTTCCTCAAGGATCTTGTTGTTTTAACAGTGTAGGAATGCTTGTTGAAAGTTAGTAAGTGTGCCAGTTATCCAAATGACTGAGCAAAGGTGTAGACGTTTAACTTCCTTATTTGGAAGGGTCAGCAGCACAAAAACCCTTGCTTACATGGTGATGACAGAAAAGAGGGCAGTCCCTAATGTTTGTCACGGTTGGTGTTACCGTAGATGGAAAGTCTCTCTTATCAGTGGAAATGAAAGGCCCTCTTAATCTTCTCGAAGAAGCCACGTTTTGGCAAAGACACCATTTCCAATTGTCCTCTTTCTGCCCTTTTCTCTTCTTTTTCTTTCTTCTTCATTTCCTTTCTTTGCTCTTCTGCTAACCTTTGATTCTCTTTCCTTTCTAGAGCTTTCATTTTGCGTCTCTCATTCTCTAGCTTGGTTTGAATCTCCATGTTTCTTTTTTCTGCCTGCTCCAGCTGCTTCCTCTGTTTCTTCTCCATCTTCTCCTGCACCAGCTTTTCAGCTTTCTTCTGCTTTTCTATGAACTCCCACTCTTTCTTTGCTGCTTTCCCCTCCTCAGCCTTTATCTCATTCTCAATTTTCAGCAATATGGCACTGTTGGAACTCTCCTCAACAGATGCCTCCAGTACTTGCATCTTTGCCAGTCCACTCTCTAATCCTTCCTTCTGGTTGGCCAAGGGGTGGGTGAAGATTTGAGTGTCCTCGGGAAGAGGTGTGCAGGTGGGATGCTTGACCCCGTGGGGGTGCCTGGCCTGAGCGTCCAGGGGTTTGGTGGTGATGAGGCCCAAGTATGCTCCATCTTTACCCAGTGGGAGGGGTGTGGGGGTTGGATAGACTGGCTGATGGATGGGGGACATTGAAGGCAGTTTGATATCTGCCATCTGTGTTGGAGACAACAAAAATTGTTAGCACTGTAATGGAATACCCAACACAAAGGACACTTTTCTGAAGTAAAAAACAAATGACATGTTTGGAATATAGTCTTACCTCCTCAAGCAGTTCATCCAACATCTTCAACTCCTCCAAGATGGTGGGAGACTGTCTTGGTCGAGGTGGAGGTAGAGGTGTCCTGGTCTCCTGCAGTTTTTTCTTGGAGTTGAGCTCCTGCTCTTTCCGTCTCTGCTCTGCCTCCCACAGCTCTCTCTCCTTCTGCCTCCACTCTCTCCACCTTTCCTGCCTCTGCATGTCCTGACGGTCTTCTTCCAGCCTTTTCTCTGCCTCCCTTAGCTCTGCCAGCCTCTTTTCACGCGGCTTATTTAAGGTGTTTTTCAGGTCGATCCACCTTTGAATTTTACGCCTCGTTTCAGCATCCTTCTGTGCCTTCTGCATCTCTCGGGCCCATCTCTGTTCTGCCAATACCTGTGGCCAGCTTTTTACCGCCGGTGTCCGTTCTTTCTTTTTCTTATCCATCCGCTTTTCTGGAAATCCGCTCATGTTCTCTGTTCTGTTGGAAAAGAAAGTGACTGCAGTCAGTGTTGACTTTTATAGATATAGTTTACTCATTATGACCAACATATATGACACATTGCTTTGTGACATCATAGTAGGGTTGCCAACTTCCTCAACCCCAAATGAGGGACACTTTCTATGCGCCTGTGCCAACAGCTGACCAACAATAAAGGAAATTGCAAGGTTTCATTAGCCATACCATAAACCCACTCATTTCAGTGTAATTTTGGAAAACCACTACTGCACTTGCTTGGATGTTCATAGTAATAGTCAAGACAATTATTACAAGTTTCTCTCAAAATTCATGTTGTTTTCTTGAAATAGCATTAGACTCAAACCATATGCCACAGACACTGAAAAGCTTTAGGCCTAAACCAACTATTGTCACCAACAAGCAACGTGTCCTATCATAGCTAGGCCTACATTGTAACAAAATTCTGACTCGTCCGCTGGACAATCTCCGATGTTTTTCTAGGCTATTTCATGGCAAAAACATGGCGCATTCTATGCTATCACTGTAAAACATTACAGCCTATGTTCTTTTTCTTCTTTTCAACTCAAAGAGCTCTGACAAGTTTTGGATTTTGAGTGAGCCATGAGTTTTCAAAAGTGAAACCTGCATTAATTTAATGTGTTGACTTTTGCCAGATGTGTTGACTGAACTTTGTTGCCGCTTGTTTTGAATTGAGGGAGCAACCGTCCAGTTCTTTATGATTTATGAGCGGAGTGCGTGAGGCTGAACTGCAGTGTGCAAGAAGGTGAGTTCACATATCTTAAATCAAATATTTTCCATTTAACTTAGGCATAGTAATGTAATAACATTGAACAGCCTACGTCTGCTTTTAAATGGCCTGGAAAGGCTAAATTCGTGGCCTTGATGTTAGCTAGCCCCACACATTTTCAGGGATCATTTTTCATCAGTCATGCTTCGGTAACGTTATATTATGAAAGGTAGTGCCTTGGTTTAGTTTTAAACGTGACCGCAATATTAGTTTTTTATTTCATACGCCACAGAAACTCCACACCACCCACCGAAAACGATGTAGCTATAGCATTAGTTAAGATAAGACAAACGTTTATTTGTCCCACAATGGGGAAATTAGGGCATTGGAGCAGCTAAGTGGACAGAAATATAGGCTACATACAATTTATAAAATAAGTACGAGATATATAAAAAAAGATAACACCAGTTCCATATGGAGACCAAATATAAATAAACATATATATATATATACATATATATATATATATATATATATATAACTAATGGACAGTGCAATATATATATATATATATATATATATATATATATATATATATATATATATATATTGCACTGTCCATGAGTTATTCAGATGAGTCCTGTGTGTGTTTGTGTGTGTAGAGCAGGCAGGGTTGCCAGGGGGGTGTTCCATCAACGTTGATTAAGGAAAAGCGAGACTTAAGCCCCGTCCACACTAGCCCGGGTAAATACAAATACGCGTATTCGAATTGAAAACGATCTCCGTCCACACTAGCGTTTTCATATCGTTTTCCAAATGTTTGCCGTCCACACTAACACGGATACATGACAATCTTTGTCATGGTTTCGCCACTTCTGTCCTTCCCTCCCGCCACGCTGCTCTGTTTACATGCACGCAATCAGCTGAGACTGACACTTGTTTTGAGGTTAAAAAAAAAACTGTCATACAAAAAACAGTTACACTAACTTATAAATAAGTTATAGACACGGAGCAGCATATTTCGCCAAGTCTCACTTAGGCCCCGTCCACACTAGCCCGGGTAAATTTAGAAATGCATACATATGTCTGCGTTTGCACCTCCCGTCCACACTAATATGGACGGGGTCCCCGGAGCTTTTCAGATACGATGACGCGCAGTTGCCATGGCACTGGGGTAGCTTGCGCTCTAGAGGTTATAACGTCAAGATGGAAAGTGAAAGAAATGTGCTGCTCCGTCTCTTTAACTTATTTATAAGTTTAGTAAGTGTACTTATTGAGTGACTTGTTGCTCTTGTAGGTTAGTTATAACGAAGTTAAGTCTTGTACTCACTGTGAGATATTTTACTATTGATTGTTCTTCCACAGGTACAGTCCTGCACTTTTTGTGGTTCATGTTGTTTTTATTTGTAAACTTGTATAACTGCATGCTCTTATGGGTCTTCCCTTTTGGCACTTGTTTAGTTTTCCACAATGTATGCTTCATGTTTTGGCTGCTTGCAATGTTTGGGACTACCTCGTTGTTATGATCAGTGACCTATGCTCTTTTGTAAAGCTCTCTCTTGGAAGTCGCTTTGGATAAAAGCGTCTGCTAAATGCATAAATGTAAATGTACTTAAGGTACAAATAGTATCACTCAATAGATACGCGTTACTCTTACGCAGAAGGCGTATTCCGTGTGCCTGGACGATAGGGGGACAATAAGGTATAATAAGTGCGTTCACACTGCAGCGACGCTATGCGAGCGACAACATGTTTTCCATTAATTTCCTATGAAGCCAGGCGAATTGCTTGCGTGGTGCATTGTGGGTAGCGACGTGACAGAGTTGAGATTTTCTCAACTTTATGCAAATGAGGAGCGATTTTCGCTAGCGATGGCCAATCGGAGTGTTTTCTTGTTTCTCGTAACGTAGTAACCATGGCAAACATTTCTAGCTTTCTAGGTTTCAAGGTGGAGGAGACACTAATCGTTTGTGTGGCTGCTTACCCAGTTCTGTACGATACATAACTGTATTTGTACAGAGATGTTAATTAAAAACAGGTGGCCTGTACGATGTACTACCTCAGTGATGAAGGCAGGCTGCGCAAAACCGCAAACTCATTTGGCTTGGCCCGTCAAACGGTGTCGAAAATTGTCAGGGAGGTTTGTACAGCAATCACCAATCACCTGGGCCCTAAGTACATCACCTTGCCACTCACTGAGCTTGCAGTAGCGGACCTTACCAGTAATTTTTACCAAAGCTATGGCATACCCCAGTGCATAGGAGCTGTCGATGGCACACACATAGACATAAAACAACCGTCTTCAAATTCATCGGATTTTATCAACAGAAAGAACAGATACTCTCTTAACGTCGAGCTGTTTGTGATTACAAATACTGCTTTATTGATGTAGTGGTGAAATGGCCCGGCAGTGTCCACGATGCTCGCATATTTGCAAATTCTAGGATCAATAAGCACCTTAAAGATGGCACGATTCCTTCATGTCCAAAGGTAGTAGTTGAGGGAGAAAACCCAGTCCCCGTGTTTTTGTTGGGGGATCCAGCATATCCTCTAATGCCTTATCTCATGAAAGAATATGCAAGCGGTGGACTGACACCCCAGGAGCAGTACTTTGGACTGTCAGTTTGCAAAGCACGGATGGTAATCGAATGCGCCTTTGGACGCTTGAAGGCGCGCTTTGGTGCACTACGGAGATGGACTTGAATCTGTATGATTTACCTCTGGTCATAATTGCTTGCTTTGTTTTACACAATTTTTGTGAGCTGAACAACAAAGCAGTCGGGCAACCAAATGTTGATGCGGCTGTTCGCTACGAGCGAGACTTTCAGCCTCCAACTCAGCAAATCAGCCGTAGGCCCACTGAGTGCAACGAGTCAGAGGGGCGACGAATCCGACATGTACTCACCAAATATCTGGATCCATGACATTCAGTGCTTGTTTCTGTTCTAGGCCTAAATGTCATTTCAAATAGCTACATTATTATCCCGTTTTTACTGTGTGTTTAATTATTTGATGCCGGAACCAGATGTTCCCTAATATCACATTACATTAGCCTAAACTCAGTGGAAACAGTACATTAAAAAAATGTGGACCGACAGACAATGGTATTTGATCAAATGTAAATTTATAAAAGCTGTTAATACTAACATAAATGTTTAATAAAATAACATGAACTGATTTGAGACAGACAGACCAGATTTGAAGATCAGTGCTCTTTTCTTCTTCCACTGCCTACTCTTCATAATAATGGGGGAAAGGGTTCGGTTGTGCTGAGGTGGAAGGGCTGGGAAATGGGTTAGGTGACATGGCAGGTGACATGGCAGGTGACATGGCAGGGGACATGGCAGGGGGCATGGCAGGGGGCATGGCAGGGGGACATGGCAGGGGGCATGGCAGGGGACATGGCAGGGGTGTGCCCAGGTACTGCTTTGGAGCAGGGTTTACCCTTCATATTTCCTGGCATAGTTCAAGAACGTCCCACATACAAAGACATAGACAGATGCAGACAGACTGAACTGGGTCAAGGCTTGGCTACAGTGGGTTTGCTTCCTTGTGTGTGATTCCAGCAGACTACATAGTCTAGGCCTACCTACATAGACTGCAGTCTACTACCCTCCTTTCTACTATTATAGTCTACTCTCTCTACTCTATATATATATACACATATTATTAATGTTTTTTTTTTAAGAATGACAATTAAATCTATCTAGATAAACTATGCTGGGCCTGCTGAACCTATACGTCTTCCACAGATACTGGTCAGGGAAGCATTACTTCTGTCTCTAAAGACCCTTGGGGCTGGTGGGATAAACGCTCTTTGTATAATCTGAGCACCTTCATCCACCACAGACTTGTCAAAGAACGGATACGCCATAATTGATTGTAACTTGTCTTGAGGCTCTGCTTAGTTTCTAAGGCCTTATTTTATGTCAATTAACCAATGGCTTTTGAAAACAGCTAAAGTGACATTATTTCTTAACTTGTTAATTTAAAATAATATATTTTTGGGAGATGAAGTAGGCCTAAACACGTGAATCATAATGTCTGCACAAGTCTGAATTTACGTTTCCGAACACGGACTAAAGTGCTTTGCGCGCAAGAATTTACTCGACGGAACTGTCTTTTGAGATTCTGTTTACGCCTGTTTGAAATTATTTGCAACACATTTGAGTTTATCTTGACTTCTAGCCTGACACGTATCAGGGTAGTTCCAAACCTTGATTACGTAGCTAGAACTAGAATAATCCACCTTCATGGAACGGAACTCTCTAAAGTTAGTGAGACTTGGCAAAATAAGTCTCGCTTTCCCTTAATCGACGTTGATGGAACACCCCCCAGTTGATGAAGTGGAAATGTTTAGGTGTTCAGCTGTTACAAATATGCAAATTAAGCGACGTCATTTTGCGACTTTTAGGACAGCCTTCACCTGTGTCTTGTTCAGTGGTTTGAGTCTCGTTAGTTTCATTGTGTCCACCTGGGCCTTGTTTGGTTCTGTGTATTTAGGTTCCTGTTTTGTGTCCCGTCTTTGTTTTGTCATTACCCCTGTCGGTGTGGTATACTGTCTGTTCCTGTTTTGAGTAATAAACCCTTTGTGTTGACGCTAGTGATGGGTAGGGATGGGCGAACGATGCCTTGTGAAGCTTTGGTGGTTTCTTCCGGATTGTGCCGGCCCAAAGAGCCGAACTATCGGCGCATTGAAAATGAACAGCGTCATCTAGCAGCCGCTTAAACTGGCTGAATGAGGCGTAGTGGTTGTCTCCGACGGTAGACTACCCTACGTTATTCAATATTTAATTAAGGCTACATGTGTTCATTTTGATCTGATATTAGTTCTCACACATTAAAATGTTGTGATACATCCGTAGGCCTTTAGAATTATGTCATTTTCTCACAGTAAAAGTTAAAGAACGTCGTACGAGGGTCCCTGCATTGGGACGCGAACTCATGATTCCAGATTCGCATTAACAATATGTTGGCGTACAGTGCTTTAACCAACTACACCACCGAAGAAATCATTACTTTTTGTTGCGGGTGGACGGACTTTATACGATATGGTCTTTATATCAATTAAATTAGATAACACCGATTTTTTCTTAACATTTGTGATATGTAGGTCTATTGTGAACTGGGGGAACTTTATTTTTTACAAATTATTATTACTGTTGACAATGTTGACGAATCATCAACATTTGTTTTCTGGGCACTGTATAGACCTACCTAGTCCTATCATGTTACGTTCCATTTCAATAAAATAACACAACACAAATGCACGGATTTATAATTATTACTATACGGATTTGGCTAAATAATAATGACTGATGGAAGAAACTCTAGCGATGCCTGGTGCTGCTTCTCTGACAATGTGAGATTTGTCTTTAACAAGAAGCGGTGGCTTCGTTCCTTCCATGGGTCTGGTTCAGAAGAGCGGCAAAACTTCGAACCAGTTCGTGACGTTTGAAGCATTGAACGTCATCTGTCACGTGGTTTCGTAATTTGATACAAGCTCCAAAACACTTTTTCGAAACTGTGCGTATTGGTTTTGCGACACAAGCATCGATGCGTCAATGCCATACGTCCCATCCCTAGTGATGGGGGAAACGAAGCTTTCCGAAGCAACAAGCTATTTGACACAATAGTCTAAAAAAAGTATCGCTTTTTCGAAGCGTTCGATACATCTTCTCCATTGGGACATCTGCTGGTCAGTTTATGGTATGGCGACTGTATCAAGCGAAGGAAGGAATTAAGTGACGTCAAGTCCTCGAGACGTCATCTCACAATCGTCATTGACAACTTGATAAATAAAGGTTATGTGACAAATGTTTCGATTCGCAAGTGTCAAAAATATGTTATCATATATCTTGTTGTATTATAAACAATGTAACGTCTTTACTACTTTACGTTTAGCCTATAACATTTATTTTTAGGTTCTTATAACATTAATTACAGGAGGTGCTCAACTAAGTATGGCTTCGTGGTAAGAGCGCAGTCTCCAGCGGCGTAACAAGGACTTGGCGGGCCCGAGTGCAGATCTCACCAACGGGCCCCTTACCGACCTATCGTCAGGCGAAATTATTGAGTTTTCAGTTTAGCGATGCGCAAGGAAATTTAGGCTACTCATGATGTACAATTAAGGGTAACGACTGCTCCTTCTATGTGAAGATAGATGACTGTTTTCAAAAGTGAACGGCTCTGACTCGCGAGTCTCTGGCTCTAGATTATGCTTGCTACAACACGGAATGAGCATAATGGAACAGTCAGTCATGAGCCGACATATCTGCGACGTTTGAAATAGAGCACAGAGATGAGAAGAAAATCTGATCATTTACCAACGCTTATCCGACGTTATGAATGACGTTTCGATCTGTCATGTGTGCTATCTGGGTACTATTAAAAAACAAACTGTCACTTCGATGGTGAATATTTGATTTTATGTTCGTTAGATATGCTAGTTTACATTTAGTCTATCTAGCTTTAGCTATTTTCCGACTACATCCTGAACATAGTTTACTATATCTAACCTGGCCGCTGCCTGGTAGCCTAGGCCTATATGTGCATTTTTATGACGTTTAATAGCCATGTCAACTGCATACACCAGACAGTAAACGTTATGTAATTATTAGCCTACCCTGGTGGCTGAGTTTCACACTCATTGCTGTTGCCGGGCTGGGGGTCAGACGTAGCGTCCTCTTCAACACGCTTCGCCACAATCCAAATGAGGATAGTTTTGATAGCTTTGCCACCCTTACATCTTGCTCTTGTCGTTCCTGCCGCTTTCTGGAGCCACTTTTATGTTAAAGGGCATGGCATGGGGTAGCCTAATTCGCTTAAAAACGCTAATGCAACACAACTGTAGTATCCCAACAACAACTGTCTGTGGTATTCCAACAACTGGATGGGAACAATCGTGTGTGGGTGGGCGGGAATCTTTGACAACAATATTACCCAGACATCCTTGCTATTTTTCGAGGGCAATATTACTTAATAAAAACGACATTTGTTTAATTCAGCAAAAGGCAAATGAGGAAAAATTAATTATTTGCTGTTGTTAACACTGACTGTTTTTAAATGTTTATTGGGCAGGTGATAGCTCATAATTCTGAATAACTGACACCATAATTGAGAAATGTTTGCGAATTGATAAGACTGGATCATATGTGAACCTCAATTTGCGGTATCACAGCGGTGCAAGGGGCCCGGTCAGATTGCCTGAAGTTGCCCGGTCAGGTTGTCTCACTTTTACGGTGAGATCGAGGACGGGCCCCCTTTCGCCACGGGCCCTAGTGCAGCTGCACTCCTTGCACTCCCTATAGTTACGCCACTGGCAGTCTCTCACTCAGACAAAGTGAGATCGCATCTGCTTATCCCGTTTTAGTGGAAGTGTATGCTAAATTAATACATTATTATATGATAATGTAAGCTAGCGGTTAAGGTTTTGGAACATGCTTTTGCAACCGGGAAAGGGATGGCCACATTTGAAGGCTGGTAAAACTAGAGAAATATGTAAGCTATGTGCTTGTGTACAATCTCATATCTGTATCTCTGTCTATCTAGCTCTGGCAATCTATCTGTATCTCTGGCTCTGTCAATGAATGTAATCTATAGCGTCCGTAAATAGGCCTATGTCTCCTCTCTATAACCTACGAATAGGCCTATTAGTGATTTCTGATGTCTTTTAAGCGTTTGAATAGAACGCCGTTTGTCTCAGCTGCTCGTGTGATGTCCGATGCTTCGGACGTCACTTCGACTCTGATCTCGTGGTTTTTTGCCCATTTGAAGCCACGCTCGACACGTTTGTATCGGTACCAATTGTTTCGAAAGGTCGATACCGCTTTGGGAGCACGGTATGGAGCGTAACATCACTGGTTGACGCTATTTTAGCTGACTCTCCTGCATTTGGGGCCTACCCCACCTCTCGTCATGACCGCTCGCCCTGACAGAATGACAAGACCCATAATGGACCCAGTGGAGAGCACCTCCAACCCTTTCATAGACACCCGTCTGGCTTTCGGTTGACCCCGCAGTGTGTAGCGGAAGGGCAACCCCAAGACCTGGCTCCTACCCCGGCTCCAGCCCCAGCCCGAACCCCGACTCCAGTCTCGGTCCTACCAGTGCCCCTGCCCTGTGCCCCTGCCTCATCCAGAGGTTGTGCCGCCCAGCGCCAGGACGACCAAGGGTGTGTCGCCCAGCACCCAGACCACCGAGACTGTTCCTGATGGGGAGACTTGGCCGCCTGCCGCCGGTACCCAGCCCTGGTCCTGCCCTGTGGCCCAGCCCCGTTCCTGCCCTGTGCTCCTGCCTCGGTCCTGCCCTGTGCCCCTGCTTCGGTCCTGCCCTGTGCCCCTTCCTCGTCCCTGTCCTGTGCCCCTGCCTCGCCCTTGGGTTGTGCCACCCAGTGCCAGGTCAACCGAGGTCCGGCCACCGCGTCCTCTGCCCGAGAACTTCTGTCCGCCGCCTCCCCCCGCCCACCGTGTCTGCGCTCCCAGGCGCCACCGTGTCCGCGCTCCCAGGCGCCTCCGTCCAACTTCCAAGTGGCCTATAAGCCTACGTTAGGCATGAATAAATTGTTACATTTTTGTATAAATGACTCATTCTTGACTAAAGGCAAAAGAGCTGTGTGCGTGCGCACATTTGAATAATGTCGGTCTGGGTTCAGGCTTTTAAAAATCTGTTTATCAAAATGTACTTGTCGGGCTGAATTCTGTCGGGCTCGAACCTTGTCGGCCCAACTTTTAAGGCCTGATTACAGCTCTAATCTGCATATACCTAGCTACAGCTGACAAAAAATACAGCCCAGGATGGTGTTATGCAGGAAATGCAAAACTAGTAGGCTGTGGTTGCTCTAGTCTACCTATTTTCCCACCTTTAAACCTACGTTAATGTTTGCACTACTATTGTCCCACCTTTAAAACTATGTTAATGTTTGCACTACAATGGAGGTGTTTCCAGGCTGTGATATCAACACCTTGTATTTTTGTACGCCTTTCGACTGGTTAGCTCTGATTCCCACACAGCAGTAGTCTATAGTTGACTAGTTCATAGTACAATTCACCGTGGTCAGCTTCTTCACGCAGGGCTCTGAGACCATTCAGAATAATACAGTCCGCCCCCTGCCTCTGCAGAAAATAAGAGTCTGGGCCTGACGAAAAACGAGAAACTTGCTATGTCAACATTTTTTTAAACGCAAAATTAAATTAGACTTAACATTGTAAGAGTAGTGACCTTTATTTTGAAAACATTTGGTACACTCTACCGGAAAGCAGTTTCCTTGTAGCCTGCTGCACGTAGAGGGTCCAGCTGGAAAAATACTTGCCAAGATCCATCGGGTTGGTTGAGTTGTGGCTGATCCACAAAGTAGCCGACACAGATAATGGGACACAACATGCTGCCGCGGCGCATGTTCCTCTGGTGTATGGCTGTCATATATATGTTTGCTTTTGTCTCCCTTTACCTCCAGATACCAGGTGAGATTACTAACGTGGTCGCTTTTACTTGGGTGAGAATCCTCTTTCTGGCGATGTAACTAGCTTCCTTGCTAAAGTTAGCTTCATGCAAATGCCTGGAACTTTCTGTTACTGCTGATGCAAAGATGAAACTTTATTTTAATGTTTGCACTAAGTGCATTATATAACTAAAAGCTGAACTGAACAAATATGTAAACGCAACATGTAAAGTGCTGTTTCTTGACCTGAAATCACAAAATACCGCATGAAGATTATAGTTTACAATATATGATGTTCTAGTGAATAAATTCAAATTGATTAACATGCGTTTTCATTTTCATTCAGGTTAGTGCCTGGTTTGAGAGATTGGCTTACTTTCCCGTAATTTGGGGTTGAGTTAGAACCCTAAAGGTTGAATAATGGTATAATAGCCCTACAGTACCACTGAGTACTGTTTCTCTGTAGATAAACTTTCCGGTAACTACTGGGTATCTTATCAGCTAGTGTGTTTTATATGTTTAATGAATTCATAGGTTTGTAGTGCTTGGCTAGAATTGTGTTCGTTGCCATTTCTTTAGGGAAATAATTTAGTCTCTTCACCCATGTGCATCAGTATCACAATAAAAGAAAAAGAAAAAAAGAAAACATTTTGTAAATGCACACGTCCAGATTGTACTAGTTGAATCCAGCATTGTGATGTGAATGCGTGTGTGTGTGTTGGAAGGTCTCTATGGAAATGAGGGACTGTTGCCTGCACGGTGGCAGCTGAGATACAGCGGCAAGCCTCTGTTGGACCAGATGCTGTCCACTCCTACTTTGTTATGGCTGGGGCCTAAACTGGGCCTGGACACGCACACTGCCGTGGAGCTGCTTTGCCTGGTAGGGGCAGCCCTTAGCCTGGCTGCTACACTGCTGGACAGTCTGAGAGACAGCCTAGTCTATTTTTGTTTGTGGGTGCTGTACCTGTCTCTGTACCAGGTGAGTTACAGCAGTCCATCTATCTATCAGCTTTGTATGTCAGGCAGAATTTGTAATCTCCAACACTCTGTCTTAGGTTGGCCAGGTCTTTCTCTACTTCCAGTGGTGAGTGTTCTCGGACCGAGTGTGATGGAGGGTGTGAGTGACGTCCCGAGTGTGTGTTTAATTAACAAACGGGTTCCATCTGGTGTTTGTCTGACAGAGTGTGACTACTGTGAGCAGTCAGTCTATATTTGCCATGTCATGACGACATCTAAACAACTTCGGAGCACAACTGCTAAACAAGCATCACACACTATAAACACAAATGATTATTTTCTAGGCCACCTTATCTCTCAATATTTTAATATTTTTCTTCTTGCCCTGATGGTATCCAGGGACAACCTGCTCCTGGAGATAGGGTTCCTGTGTGTCCTCGTAGCCCCCTTGACATTGGTGCGGGGGTCGAGAGGGGTCAGGGAGCACGACCCGGTAACGTTCTGGTTGGTGCGTTGGCTGCTCTTCAGACTGATGTTCGCCTCTGGAGTGGTCAAACTTATTTCCCGCTGTCCCACCTGGTGGGGCCTCACAGGTGTGTGTGTGTGCGCGCGCTCCAAGACTCTTAACTCCTGGTATGTTCTTTGGCTTGACTCCAGTGTTATATGTGTGTTTAGCCCTGACCTACCACTATGAGACCCAGTGTATCCCGACACCCCTGGCCTGGTTTGCCCACCAGCTGCCTGTGTGGTGGCACAAGCTCAGCGTGGTTGGCACCTTTGTCATTGAGATCGCAGTCCCCTTCCTCTTCCTGTGCCCTCTACGAAGGCTCAGGCTTGGGGCCTTCTACATGCAGGTGTGTGTGAGGTTTGGGGTGGGGGTGGTGGTAAGTTGTGTACATGTGAGTTGACAAGTTATTTCCAATCGTATAACGTGATTGGATAACCTGAGGAACCAAACCGTTTGTCTCTTCGTTTCTTTGAGTGCCTTCTTGTGGTGTGTAGGTGTTACTGCAGGTGCTAATCATCACGTCTGGCAACTACAACTTCTTCAACCTGCTGACTCTGGCTCTCTGTCTGTCCCTGTTGGACGATCAACATGTGCTTTTCTGGCTGCGCAGGTCACAGAAACCGAACAACTGTGGTATGGTCATACAGACACACACACGCACACCTATGCACACCTAGGTATTTTTTTGTGGGGGTGTAATGTCGATCCTCCTTGTTTCCATTCAGGTTCCAAGGTGTTTTCTTGGGCCTGTTTGATGGTGGAGCTGGCAGTGTGGTCTCTGATGTTCTATGGCGCAGTGATATGCTTTGAGCTGCAGTTGGACTGGGACAAAGGGAGTGTCCGCTCAAGGACAGGTGTGTATACAGTGCCCTCCAAAAGTATTGGAACAGTGAGGCGAATTCCTTTATTTTTGCTGTAGACTGAAAACATTTGGGCTTGACATCAAATAATGAACGTGAGACCAGAGATCAACGTTTCAGCTTTTATTTCCAGGTATTTACATCAGGATCTGATGCACAACTAAGAAAATATCACATTTTGTTTGAATCCACCCATTTGTCATGTGAGCAAAAGTATTGGAACAGATATACTTAAAACATATTTAAGTGAATAAGACTTAATATTTAGTTGCAAATCCTTTGCTTTCAATAACTGCAGCAAGTCTGTGACCCATTGACGTCACCAAACTTTTGCATTCTTCCTTTTTGATGCTTTCCCAGGCTTTCACTGCAGCCTCTTTCAGTTGTTGTTTGTTTTGTGGGGTTCCTCCCTTCAGTCTCCTCTTAAGCAGGTAAAATGCATGCTCTATAGGGTTTAAGTCTGGAGATTGACTTGGCCAGTCTAATACCTTCCATTTCTTGCCCCTGATGAACTCCTTTGTTGTTTTGGCAGTGTGTTTTGGGTCGTTATCTTGCTGCATGATGAAGGCTCTGCCAATCAGTTTGGTTGCATCTTTCCTTAAATTGGCAGACAAAATGTTTCTGTAGACTTCCGAGTTCATTTTGCTGCTGCCATCATGTGTTACATCCTCAATGAAGATTAATGAGCCCGTCCTAGAAGAAGCCATGCAAGCCCAAGCCATGACATTACCTCCACCGTGTTTCACAGATGAGCTTGTGTGTTTGGGATCATGAGCAGTTCCTTTCTTTCTCCAAACTTTAGCCTTTCCATCACTTTGGTAAAAGTTAATCTTTGTCTCATCAGTCCATAAAACTTTGTCCCAGAATTTTTGAGGTTCATCTCTGTACTTTTTGGCAAATTCCAGCCTGGCCTTCCTATTCTTCTTGCTAATGAGTGGTTTGCATCTTCTGGTGTAGCCCTTGTACTTTTGTTCATGAAGTCTTCTGCGAACAGTAGATAGTGATACCTTCACTCCTGCCATCTGGAGGTTGTTGCTGATCTCACTAACAGTTGTTTTAGGGTCTTTCTTTACAGCTCTCACAATGTTTCTGTCATCAACTGCTGATGTTTTCCTTGGTCTACCTGTTCGACGTCTGTTACTTAGTACACCAGTAGTTTTTTTCTTCTTCAGGACATTCCAAATGGTTGTACTGGCTATGGCCAATGTTTCTGCAATGGCTCTGATTGATTTTCCATCTTCTCTAAGACTCACAATTGCTTGTTTTTCACCCAAAGACAGCGCTCCGGTTTTCATGTTGTTTTCACCTCTGAATACAGTCTGCATAGACAAAACCTATCTTACCCAATCTGAACCTGAGTGTAGACATTCAGTGGTATTTATTGATTGAATAATGTATGTAATAGGACACACCTGGGCAACAAAACACACCTGTCAGTCATATGTTCCAATACTTTTGCTCACGTGACAAATGGGTGGGTTCGAACAAAAAGGTGATATTTTCTAATTTGTGCATCAGATCCTGATGTAAATACCTGGAAATAAAAGCTGAAACGTTGATCTCTGGTTTCACATTCATCGTTTGATGTCAAGCCCAAATGTTTTCAGTCTACAGCAAAAATAAAGGAATTGGCCTCACTGTTCCAATACTTTTGGAGGGCACTGTATATGCGTGTGTTAGTATGCGTGTGTGTTGAGACAGTACCAATCTGAGATTGTTTTGCTTTTTCAATCTTGCAGCATTCACCTACCACCAGTTTAATCAGTTCCTGAAGACTGTCACCATTCCCAGTGTCTGGTTGGGCATCCTCTCTCTTACCTGGGAGGTGGTCACTGCCATGTTCAGGTGTGTGTCCTCACAAAGGGTAACTAACCCTAACTCACAAAGGTGTGTAAAAAGTCTTGTCAACAGTTGTTTGTGTGTGTTTTCTCAGGTGTGCCTGTGTTCAAGGCTTTCTGAAGAGATTCTGGGGGACTCTACAGTGGATGGTGTTTGCTGCTGCTGCTGCCTCCATTTTCACCGTCAGTCTGGTGAGTGACCTGGCTGGTTGCATGGGTGATACGTTAGGGCATGGGTCCCCCAACTGCGGGCCGAATACGGATCTGGCCCTCGCAGAAAAAAGTTTGGGGACCCCTGCGTTAGGGATTGGAGCCAAACGGGTGCATCCACCTCTGACTTTCTACAGGATGAAGAGTGAAGTTGTTTGCATTAACTCTTTCCCTCCAGGTGCCTTTCACCTACGTGGAGTACGACTCCAACGCCAGCCTGTGGCCGGGGGTCCGCCGGGCGTACGAGGCGGTGGACCGCTACCAGCTGGTCAACTCCTACGGCCTGTTCAGGAGGATGACCGGGGTGGGGGGGCGACCTGAGGTGGTCATCGAGGCAAGCATGGACAGAGTGACGTGGACGGTGAGAGACTGGGGAATACAGAGTAGAGCGAGGAGAGGGGGATGGGCTTGGTTTTTGAAATGGTCCGGCTTCGGTTTATTGGATTGTGTGCGGTCGGTGGATACGTAGCACACGTGTTAACCCTGCAACCACATCCACCTGCAGGAGATCGAGTTCATGTATAAGCCAGGGAACATGAGTGCCCCCCCTGCGGTGGTTGCACCCCACCAGCCCAGGCTGGACTGGCAGATGTGGTTTGCTGCCCTGGGACCCCACACACAGGCCCCGTGGTTCACCAGCCTCGTGTACAGACTGCTGCAGGGCAAGAGAGACGGTACACACATACTCTGTCTCTCTCTCTCACTGCTGCTGCATGCTGGGAATGAGTGTGCGGAGCGTCTGGAGGGTGGCTGTGAGCGTGGCTGGATACACTGCTGTTTGTTTTGTGTTGCTGTTTTTTCATACTGTACTCCCTTTACCTTGTCTGTGTCACTGGTCTGTTTGTCACAAGCACTGGGTTGGGTTTGTGGGGGGGGTCGGGAATCTGTAGCCAGCTGTTTTACATGGGTACATGTGTAAATACGCCTCCTGGATGAATAGCGCAATAGTACCGTTTCTTGACGCTGTAGAAAAAGCAAACACGCTAATAGAGCAGGGGATTGTGCTGAAGGACACCCAAACACAAGTGTTCCCCCTTACAAACCCGGCTAAGAGGGTCAAAGTCCCAACAACTAAGCAAAAGTCGGGAACGGGTGACAAGGGATCGAAATCTAAAAGAAAGACCAAGCGGCCAGTCAGCTGAGTATGAGCTGATAAAGGTGAAGGCTCTAGACCCACAGCGATGCTGCCAATGAAGTAGATTGGCGAAGGAGTGGGAGGGGAATGTGGTACTCAGTCATAAACCTTCCATTAGTGCTATGGTGGCAATACTGTTCGCCAAAAACATCTCACCGGCCTCCTATGAAGCAGTGGAAGTGGTGGAGGGCAGGCTGTTTAAAGTGACAGCTTAGTTTGAAAATGTTACGTGTGTATTTGTAATCTACAGTCTATGCACCAGTGGCAGCCGCAGAACAGCTGATATTTTTGGACAAATGCTGAATGCAATATGGAGGAGTATCTATTTCTTGGTGGGGATTTTAACAGCACGATAAGTGATTCAGACAGAAACTATGCAGAACCCCACCTGGCCCTGCTTTGCAATAATTACTGATTTTTAAATCCTCTCCAAAGCTCTGGCAAACAGACTAAGGGAGCAGACTGACTCCCCTCATCATAGAGGAGGAGGAACTAGTGTGTGTGGATGCCTTAAGCTAGACGTGGTTTCTGCTTGTGTCAATTTGTGCTGGTGCCTGTGGTGTATTTTTGATGTGTTGTTGTGCTCTGTGTGTACATAGAATAGTGTATTGTCCAGCCAACCCACAAGGGACATATAAAGGTGTGTTTAAATTCAAACTCTCTTTCTCTCACTCTCTCTCTCTTTTTCTCTCACTCACTCCCTCCCACACACACCACACTTTTAGAGACAGTCCGTGTGTGACCCAGATCTTTTTTTCTGTCTTTCCGTCCAGTAATTGAGCTGATCCAGTCCGATGTGTCTCGCTACCCATTCCTGCAGCAGGCTCCCTCCTACATCCGAGCCCACCGCTACAAATACTGGTTTACAGAGCCCAAGTCTGATGGGTCAGCACACACACACAGAAACACACACACTCTTTTACCTGAATTTTTGTGTGCTTGTATGTAACACACTCTCCCTTGTTCGTAGCTCGTACCCTGACCGATGGTGGCGGAGAGTGTACTCAGAGGAGTTCTATCCCACAGTGCACCTGGGTGACACCTTCCTGGAGAGCATGCTCAGTCAGCATGGGCTCAAGGTAAACACCAGAACGTAAACAACAAGTATGTGTGAAAACACGATCAGCAGCACTGACAAACTCTGCTGGTTTTAGGTGGTATTGGTCTCATTCTGGTGTGTAGGGATTTGTAACCTGACTGTGATGGTGTGTGGTGATAGGACAGGTCTCCTCCCCGGCGTGTTCCAGAAGCCCCTGTGGCCCAGGCCGTGAGGTGGGTACGCTCCCAGGTGAGGGGTGTGTCGGCCCCTCTGCTGCTCTGGAGCCTGTTTGCTTGTAGCGCCACCATCTGTCTACTCCGGGGACTGCGCCACTCCTGTACTACGACACACAAACACAAACCCACTGCAACCAATTCTGACCACACGGACACCATACCAGATGGTAACTCCTCGCTAGAGGAAGATCACCAAGAGGAGGAGGAGGAGGAGGGGAAGGAGCTGAAAGATGATACAGTGGAGGAAGAGAATTGTGAAGGAAATAATGTAGCAGAGGAAGACAAGGAGTTGGAGGAGGAGGTGGTGGTGGAGGAGGATGATGAAGAAGAAGAAGAAGAAGAAGAAGAAAAAGGCGAGGTGAGCGAAGAGGATGACATGGAAATGCTACGAAAGAGAAATATTAAGCGTGAGGATGAGAGGCAGGGCAACTACCCAGTTGGTTGAAGGCTATCTGTCCAAATTACCTGTTTTTTCTTCTTTTCTCTGACTAGAAAACGGAATTGTATTTTTCCGTTCTTCAGTCAGAGAAAATAAAACATTTGTCACTTATGTCCACCCTGCCTGTGAGTTATTAAATATTCTGTGTCCTCTACCATTCAGACTGTATGGCCTACAGTTAGCTTACTAGCCATCCTCTAACTTTTTCTGATTGTCTCAACTGTTTAAAGTTGTGCCAAGAGGATGCTTGGTGATGTATTATGTACCTTGTGTGATCGTGTTGTCGTAGTTAATAATGTCAATCTCGGTTTGTCATGATTATAGCTGCACTTCTGTGGTAAGATTCAGACAATGGAGGAAAAATATGATAAAGAATGTCATATGTAAAAAATATGTCCTTTTTGATACTATGCTGACAATCAAGAGAACATACCTTTTGGTATAGGGCCATGTGTTTTTTGTGTGTCTTGTGTGTGTTTAATGTTTGCTATGCCTCCAAGATACTGTAAGTATTTTAACCAACTGCACTATTTCCTCATTTCCAGAAATGTTTTTTTTTCTACTTTTGTCAGTGTTGCAAAAAAGTACATTGCAAAACTATGTACATCTTTTGAATGCTTTTTTGTATCATTTATAATAAAGGAAAAATGGACACATACTTTTACTTTTTATTGTTTAATTGTTCAATTAATCTAAATTGTATGAACAATAAGGGCATTTCACACAGGGAAGGTGCTTGAGCGTGTTTCAGTTACCACCACAGAACACCAGGGCAGTACTTGTTGATGAGAGACTGGTAGTAAGGCTTGAGGTTTTCAACATCAGGCAGATCTGTGCTTTTAGTGTAGAGGTCAAACTTACTGCAGAGGGCACAGAACGAAGGTCAGATCAGAGACATAGGGAACAAACCATTTAGAGAGCATGTGTGTAAGTAAGAGAGACCTACTTGAACTCTCTGACCCAGGGCAGCATGCGTAGGTCTTTGTCATTGCACAGGTGCATGTAGTCGCCATGGGAATGCCAGGGGTAGAAGGAATGGAAGCGGATCATATAGAGACCCTGGGGGAAAGGGTGGAAACAGGTGGAGAAGCAATTTGGGAGATTTACACACGCACTCGGTCATTCACTCCCTCACGTCCTCTGAAATGGTACATGTTGAACTTGATGACTCTGTAGTGATACTCTGGAACAAAACAAGATACGTTAGGAGTATCCTTCTCGTGTTGAGGTCAGAGGGTACTGTATCTGCTGTGTAGATACTCACCGTCATGGCCCCAGGACATCAGCACATTGTCCAGCCCACAGTTTGAATTGTAGATCCCACACTCAGTACTAGAGAGAGACAGAAGGAAGGGGCCATGGCTTGAACCAATCTGATGGGATGTTTGAAGAGAGACATTATTGTACTTGTAGGCAGGGTTTTCCTCCTCTGGGTTGTCCAGGAACGTTTTGTCTCTGAAGACAATGTTGTTTTGGAACCTGCAGCCCACTGGGAATGTTTCCCCGACTACAGCCCACTGCAATACAAAAAAAAAGTTGGTAAAAGTTGGTAAAGTCCACATCAGGATCAGATTTATCCACCAGCTGGTTCAGAGACATGATTGCCTCCATCACCCCCATCTGGCATCTCCACAGTTGGACCAATCAGAGTGCTGCAGAGGCGCAGGAGAGCGCAAGGGGAGAGAGAGAGAGAGAGAGAGAGGGTCATGGTAGTATTACAGGTGGGCGTATTCAGCTGTCCTTTTCTGCTGCACATTGCTATCTGCTTTCGAAACATTTCTGTTCTGACTTCTGTGAAACATGACTTGGTACAAAATAAAATTTTCCGAGAGGAGCAGAGAGAGAAAAAGGCTCAAGGTGTTTTTTCTTTGCCATGCTCTCCCAGCACCCAAACCTTTTGTTTGACAAAGTCCAGGGTCTGGTTGGTGTGCTTCAGCTTGTACGTGTTGAACACACGATCGATCAGACTCCCGCTCTGTCACACACACATACACACACACTGTTGTGCACACGAAGTACCCACAACAAACCCCCTTCACGACCTGTTGGAAGACGAGCTGTCGTTCACCTCAAAGTTCCTGTACTCAGCCTGGTCTTTAGAGTCAGTCTCCAGGTTTTGGGTTGATATGCCAGAGACGGGTCTGGGCCCTTGGAACACATAGACAAACAGGCTGATGTAAACATTATTCTGATACAGACATTAGACGACCAAACAGACAGACACAAATGAGACATCTGTTTCGCAAGAAAACATGCATGCCCTTCTCCATCTGAACTAGCCTAGGCAGACAGTGCCCTCCAAAAGTATTGGAACAGTGAGGCGAATTCCTTTATTTTTGCTGTAGACTGAAAACATTTGGGCTTGACATCAAATAATGAACGTGAGACCAGAGATCAACGTTTCAGCTTTTATTTCCAGGTATTTACATCAGGATCTGATGCACAACTAAGAAAATATCACATTTTGTTTGAATCCACCCATTTGTCATGTGAGCAAAAGTATTGGAACAGATATACTTAAAACATATTTAAGTGAATAAGACTTAATATTTAGTTGCAAATCCTTTGCTTTCAATAACTGCAGCAAGTCTGTGACCCATTGACGTCACCAAACTTTTGCATTCTTCCTTTTTGATGCTTCCCAGGCTTTCACTGCAGCCTCTTTCAGTTGTTGTTTGTTTTGTGGGGTTCCTCCCTTCAGTCTCCTCTTAAGCAGGTAAAATGCATGCTCTATAGGGTTTAAGTCTGGAGATTGACTTGGCCAGTCTAATACCTTCCATTTCTTGCCCCTGATGAACTCCTTTGTTGTTTTGGCAGTGTGTTTTGGGTCGTTATCTTGCTGCATGATGAAGGCTCTGCCAATCAGTTTGGTTGCATCTTTCCTTAAATTGGCAGACAAAATGTTTCTGTAGACTTCCGAGTTCATTTTGCTGCTGCCATCATGTGTTACATCCTCAATGAAGATTAATGAGCCCGTCCTAGAAGAAGCCATGCAAGCCCAAGCCATTTCATTACCTCCACCGTGTTTCACAGATGAGCTTGTGTGTTTGGGATCATGAGCAGTTCCTTTCTTTCTCCAAACTTTAGCCTTTCCATCACTTTGGTAAAAGTTAATCTTTGTCTCATCAGTCCATAAAACTTTGTCCCAGAATTTTTGAGGTTCATCTCTGTACTTTTTGGCAAATTCCAGCCTGGCCTTCCTATTCTTCTTGCTAATGAGTGGTTTGCATCTTCTGGTGTAGCCCTTGTACTTTTGTTCATGACTGAAAACATTTGGGCTTGACATCAAATAATGAACGTGAGACCAGAAGTCTTCTGCGAACAGTAGATAGTGATACCTTCACTCCTGCCATCTGGAGGTTGTTGCTGATCTCACTAACAGTTGTTTTAGGGTCTTTCTTTACAGCTCTCACAATGTTTCTGTCATCAACTGCTGATGTTTTCCTTGGTCTACCTGTTCGACGTCTGTTACTTAGTACACCAGTAGTTTTCTTCTTCTTCAGGACATTCTAAATGGTTGTACTGGCTATGGCCAATGTTTCTGCAATGGCTCTGATTGATTTTCCATCTTCTCTAAGACTCACAATTGCTTGTTTTTCACCCAAAGACAGCGCTCCGGTTTTCATGTTGTTTTCACCTCTGAATACAGTCTGCATAGACAAAACCTATCTTACCCAATCTGAACCTGAGTGTAGACATTCAGTGGTATTTATTGATTGAATAATGTATGTAATAGGACACACCTGGGCAACAAAACACACCTGTCAGTCATAAGTTCCAATACTTTTGCTCACGTGACAAATGGGTGGGTTCGAACAAAAAGGTGATATTTTCTTAGTTGTGCATCAGATCCTGATGTAAATACCTGGAAATAAAAGCTGAAACGTTGATCTCTGGTTTCACATTCATCGTTTGATGTCAAGCCCAAATGTTTTCAGTCTACAGCAAAAATAAAGGAATTGGCCTCACTGTTCCAATACTTTTGGAGGGCACTGTAGTACTCTCAGTCCTATAACCCTGTTTCATATTGAATATGGATCATAGATCCATATTGTGGACTTATCCCTTAAATCCATTGAAACATCAGATAGTGAGGTTTGGCATAGGCTTGATAAAACCGGCAGGCCTGAACTGAACAAACACACTAGAGGACATGCATACTATTAACATCAAGCATAATATGTTGCTGAATGATGTTCATGTTGTTGCATGATGTATTAAAGCATCTGCGAGCATGTCATCTTATAGTCTATGAAATGTGACTTTTCACAGTCTAGCCCATTTCAAAGACCTTCCTATGCTAAAACCCCTACCTAAAAGAGACACAAATACCAACAGAGTATTCTTCTGTCTGACGTACAAGGTTAACGACCCTCATGTTGAGTAGGAGAGTAGTCCCAGGACATGAGGATGTGTGTGAGAGAAAGCTCTTTTTAGCTGGACTGCTGTCAAACTGCCCTATATATCTGTCAGTCCAGCAGGAGGGCAAACCTTTCTGCAAAGGTTGTACAGGAAATGAAAACACACACCCATGGTCACAATTGAACTCACGCCCCCAACAAATGGGGTTACCTGACTGGATCACCTGTGTGTGTTTTTCCTGTGGGACCAGTGAGTGTTTAACTGAAATCTACTAGTCTGGTTCCAGCTGGTAAGGGGGATTGGTTGTGTAAAGGGGGACGTTTGAAAGTCAGTAAGTTATTGAGTTTAAGGATGAACAGGAAAGTACACGCACACAAGACAAACACACTCATACAAACAAAGGGTCACCATTCTATATGTTATACAGTAGTGTGTTGTGTTATCTGTGGAGTGCACATAACTAACACGGCTGGCCCAAGACTTCACCTAACCTGACTTCATGTTGTACTCATACACACAAACACTGAACCCACACATTTGTACTCATAAACACACTTCCAGCAGCACACACTTCCAGCAGCACATATAAACACTGTAAACCCCTTCGGGCACTTCTGAAAGGGTTAGGTAGCTGTAGGCCAACAAACACAGAAATTCAGTCAAGACACTCAAGACTGGCTTTTACCATTTATTCATATACATAAAAACAGGTTTGACTTTAGCATTAGCATTTAATCATCACGGCAAACAATTATATTGCACTAAACTGTAAGTGTAAATGTAAAGTGAAAATAACAAAACCAGTCAGTATTATGACTTGAGCGAATATCATTCACGTCCTACTAAAACAGCTGCCACGCAAAAGGGAATAAGGAAACTGTTTCCTCTAGTGAAAAATACAATGCCTGTCACGGGAAAAAAGGATCCAAAGACTCGTAGAAAGACCGAGTCGGGAAATGAATGAATCGTTCGTTTCCTCTAGCTACCAGTACAGAGCCTATGCAGGTCACGTGAAAAATGATCCAAAGAATCGTACCCGAAGACCGAGTTGGGAAATGACCGAAACATTTCTGTTTACTTGGACGAGCCTATGCAACAGTCCCGATGCGCGGCAACGAGAAAATGAACGAATCACTCTTTGAGAGGACTCGTTACTCCCGAGTTCTTGTAAGGATTCGTTCAAAATGAACGAATCGTTCACGAACGACACATCACTAATCCAGAGCGACTTACTGTACTCGAAGTTTCCCCTTCGTTCTTTTGGTGAGAAGTCTCAAGAGCTAGCTACTTACCCGGCGTCATGGAGCCGACCAGTTAGTTGTTTAGCACTAGCGTTGCTACATGCATAATGCAGAAATTATATGTTAGTCGTTGTTAATTTTGTGAAGGTGTGAATCATTTGGTATTAATATTTAATGTAACAAATTATTAACAAATTAACTGTGTAACGAATTATTAACGAAGGAATTATTACGACCCCCCCCCCCCCCCCCCCCAAACAAATGGACTAAACATTTTATATAAAAAAGTCATATATCGTGATATATAGCCTAGCATTACCATCTATGTTACAAAATTATCCTGTGATTACGTACATTTTAGGACAAAGACCTACCGCCCAGACCTGTTTCACACATCTCTGCTCCAGTCTTCCAGTGAGTTAGGAGAGAAGGGTGTAAACTGCCCTGTTATCAGGCCATCATTTGGTAAACAGGACAATAAACCCTTTTGTTTTAGAACCATCCAGTCTCTTGACCCTTTACTTGCAAATGTAAATACAGCTAGGTGCGTCCTAATTTTTCAACAATTTGAGAAAAAATAGAGAAACCTTGGGAGGAGCAGTTCCATGCTCCCCTCCCCCAAAGACAGTTGGTGAAACAGAGGTGCAGAACACAGGCTGTTACGTCCCTCGCCCCATTTGCATGTGAGTTCTGTCTTGTGTGTTTGTCCAGTGTTAAGGTCTTTCCCCCTAGACAACGTTTGTAACGCATGCTAAACAGTCTTACATCAATAAGTCAGACAACAAAATGGAAGAAACCTTAGGAGTAGCAGTCTTACAGTAGAGGATTTAGGAGGAATTAGTTGTAGTCCGGTAGTCTTCCAGCTGTGGGTCATACAGAAGTTCTTTCAGGTGGTGACTGCTGGGACAGCTTGGCCCCAGACTTACTGCTTTGGGGGTTTTCTATTGCGGACACGCAGGCGACTCTTTAGATTGTCATTTGTTTCACCTGAATTGTCACAGAGGTCACCGCTGTAGGCCTTTTCTCCAGTGTGGATCCTGAGGTGCCTTCTAAAATTGTAATTCTGGCTAAAGGTTTTACCACAGACGTCACAGCTGTAGGGCTTATCTCCAGTATGGATTCTGCTGTGAACTGTCAAACTGCTATCACTACTAAAGGTTTTACCACAAAGGTCACAGCTGTAGGACTTCTCTTCAGTGTGGATTCTGCTATGGGCTCTGAAATGGCCAGCCTGGCTAAAGGTTTTACCACAGAGGTCACAGTTGTAGGGCTTCTCTCCAGTGTGGATTCTGCTGTGAACTGTGAAATGGTTAGCTCTGCGAAAGGTTTTGCCACAGAGGTCACAGCTGAAGGGCTTCTCTCCAGTGTGGATCCTGCTATGAGTTCTGAAATCACCAGCCTGGCTGAAGGTTTTACCACAGAGGTCACAGCTGTAGGGCTTCTCTCCAGTGTGGATCCTTTGGTGAGCTTTAAAACTGCTTTCACCTCTAAAGGTTTTACCACAGAGGTCACAGCTGTAGGGCTTCTCTCCAGTGTGGATTCTGCGGTGAACTGTCAAATGGTTAACTCTGCGAAAGGTTTTACCACATTGGTCACAGCTGTAGGGCTTCTCTCCAGTGTGGATCCTGCTATGAATTCTGAAATGGCCAGCTTGGCTAAAGGTTTTACCACAGAGGTCACAGCTGTAGGGCTTCTCTCCAGTGTGTATTCTGCGGTGAACAGTGAAATGGTTAGCTCTGCTAAAGGTTTTACCACAGATGTCACAGCTGAACGGCTTCTCTCCAGTGTGGATCCTGCTATGAATTCTGAAATCGCCAGCCTGGCTAAAAGTTGTACCACAGATGTCACAGCTGAAGGGCTTCTCTCCAGTGTGGATCATGCTATGAGCTCTGAAATGATCGGCCTGGCTAAAGGTTTTACCACAGAGGTCACAGCTGTAGGGCTTTTCTCCAGTGTGGATCCTGAGGTGCCTTCTAAAATTGTAATTCTGGCTAAAGGTTTTACCACAGAGGTCACAGCTGTAGGGCTTCTCTCCAGTGTGGATTTTGCTGTGAACTGCCAAATTGCTATCACTGCTAAAGGTTTTACCACAGAGGTCACAGCTGTAGGGTTTCTTTTCAGTGTGGATCCTCATGTGCTTCTTGAGGCTACTGGATGAGGAAAGGCTCTTCCCACATGTATCACAGCGATGTGTCTCCATAACTCAGCTCTCTCTGTCTTTGTTCTCTGTCTGGTCTCTCTGGATCCTGTCTTGTATGTAGTCTCTGGAAACGTGTTTCTCTCTGGTTGATCCTGTCTAGTTACTGCTGTTTCTGGTTGAGTCTCTCTCTGTAGTCTTGAGTTGAGTCTCTGGAGCCTAAGGTGTCTTCTTTGTCTAGTATCCGCCCATGATCAAGTATGATTGGCCAGTAGGGGATCTGGAAGAAACAGTTCCAAGTTAATGAGAACTCAACTTTCACATACAAAGAACTCTTTTGTCTGTCATAATGTCCTACTTTGCATATGTAATCTAGATCATTTGGTGAGGGGTGTATGTTCACAGCAAAAATGTAATCTCTGGCATACATCTCCTAATAGTAATTTGGTTTTCTCCAAAATAATAATAGCCTGTATGATTAATACTACACAATAAGCATTACATGTAATGTCAATTAACAATAAAATGACTGGATTGGAATTGCAAAGTTTTAAATCCAATACTATTAATATACTCTATTCTATTGCATGTGTCTCATCTAATTTTCTATGTTAAAACGGATAGTTACAACATAGAAAATAAATTACGGAATGTTTATAAGCACTCAATTTATATTGGCTCCACAACAGCAATACAGAACACAGCACACTATCTTTACGCTGCCCACAAAACTGGAGTACGTACCTCGGGACTCACAACACTGTGCATCTAAATAACATAAAACAATATTGCATATGCTACACTTTTCACAACGTACTAACATACAGTATCTCCATGAATAAAGACAAACACTGAATCTAGCTACCAACACAATCGAATAAAGCTAGAGCTAGCTAGCTAGCAGCAAAATGAGTTTAAAACCAAGCACAAAGTCGCTAGTACTGGATACAACGTCAAAAGCAACGCATATCATGCTAGCACTTACCTTCATAGTAGTTAGAACTGCAACAGAGCTGATAATACATGTTAAAACGTAGGGAAACCTCACTCAACGTATGACAAACTCCATTGATTTAGAGCTCACGTTAACGTGGATACAAACCAGTAGGTACATTCGACTTCATGCAGCGCATGCGTCGCCTGCAGCCCGACTGACTTAGCTTCAAGTCAGCCGGCTGCAGCTGTAAGAAGTCGAGCGCACCTAATGTCTGACTGTTAAAAAATCAAGGCTACAAACACACTAGATGCAGTTGCACATTTGAAACACTAGATAGCACCAGCACGGTAAAAACGCTACAATGATAGGTATGCATACATCATGTTTTCATTAATTTTCGTTTTAAATCGTACACTTGAACTGTTTAAATCATATTGAAGAGAAGGGCATTTATAACTCTATAAAAAGGCGTACGTTTGATCTCAGCTTTGGTAGGGACACTTTTTTTGGAACGACTACATTTACATAACCAATGGATCCTAGAAATGTACGCCTTTTGCTACTGAAGTTCAATTGTCGCAATCATGAGCTCAGTTTGATGTAGTTTTTTCAGGGGTATTGTGTATGTTAAACAACTCTCTAGTGGTGGATACAAGGATTGCATCTTTAAACCTTAACGGGGCCAGGAGTGCCAAAAAAGAGCAACTTTATATGAGTTGATAAAGGGGAAGGTTCTAGAAGTTATCTTGATACAGGAGACGCACAGCGATGCTGCCAATGAAGTAGATTTACGTAAGGAGTGGGAGGGGAATGTGGTACTCAGTCATAAAACTTCCATTAGTGCTAAGTTGGCAATACTGTTTGCCAAAAACTTCTCACCGGCCTACTATGAAGTAGAGGAAGTGGTGGAGCCAGGCCAGGCTGTTAAAAGAGGCAGCTCAGGAGTTGTTTGATTTTCCCAAGTCACATTTATTTGTGTATTTACAAATAAGCTCTCTCCCACTGCCTCTCATCTTGATGATCCAGAAACATTTATTCTGCAGGCTGGTTCTTCTGAACCGCAGAAAATTTGAAACATTTCATTTCCGCTTTTTATTCTCTACCACTTTCCTTTGACACATGAGCTACCCAATATCTCCTGAAAATGGGAAAGCGACTTGGGTACTGAATTTATTGAGGATGATTGGAAAGAGGCAATAGATGTGATCAGATCAGCATCTACCTGTAACAGACTGAGGGAGACTCAGTACAAGATACTTTATAGGCTGCATATCACCCCAGTTATTTTGCACAAAATTGATTGCTCCATCTCTCCTCTCAGCAGTAAGTGCAAATCAGAAAGGGGGACCTATTTCACTGTTTCTGTGAGTGCACATTTAGAGCTAGATTCTGGAAGCAAGTTGCCAAAGTAATCAGTGAGGTCCTCGAGGTTGAGATTGAGAGATCCAAGTGTCTTCCTTGTTGGTCTCCCCTCTAAGGTGTTACATCTCCCCTCTCCAAGATACACACTCCTTGAGAAGCTCTTCTTAACTGCCCGAAAAATGCATCTTACTTCACTGGATTAAAGAGTGCCCACCAACTATTACATTATGGTACAAAGAGATCTTTAATATTCTCCCACGTGAAAAGTTGTTGGCTATTATAAGAGGGAAGGAAGGTTTGTTTTTGAACATCTGGTCCCCTTTCATAGACTACCTACCAGACGACTTCAGGTCCTTACTTATGAGAGAGGAATCAGGTACTTTTTGGAGTCAGACCAGACCTTTCCTTCATAGCCCTGACACATTTCATTATGTACTCATATTTCCTTACACATTTGTGCATGTAGTGGACTAGAGACAGTACTTTGAATACTTTCTTAAATAATCTTGTGGAAATGTTTGTTTTCTTTACCCTTCTGTGTAGTATGTGTTGATTGCTGTCTGTTTTGGATGGGGGAGGGTGGGGATTGTTGTTGTGTGCTTTGTAATGTTATCCCTTGCCTAAACCAATAAAAAGTTTATACAAAAATAAATAAAAAAGTGACAGCTAAGTTTGAAAATGTTTTGTGTATATTTGTAAGTGTCTATGCACCAGTGGCAGCCGCAGAACAGATTTTTTGTATTTTTTGACAAATTGTCCGAAACACTTTCTGAATGCGATGTGGAGGAGTATCTATTTCTTGGTGGGAATTTTAAAAGCATGATAAGTGATTCAGACATAAACCATACAGAACATGGCCTCCTGATACGTCTAGTTGAGGCCCATGAACTATGTGATGTATGGCAAAATCTAAATGGTGACACTACACAATCTCCCTGGCTAGGTTGGACAGAATATACTGCTTCAAGCACCAGTCACGTGTGTTCAAAACGTGTTCGATAAGCCCAGTAGGGTTCTCAGACCCCAGCCTGGTCACATGGGTTGTTTTAATTAACCCTGTAAAGCCAAGAAGTGCTTATTGTGTCAGATGTCAGAAATGTATGCGTATTCAGCAGTGGTGAGACTTGGGTAATGTCCAAGCCCAGCAATTCTGTACTCAGTACACTTTCAATGTAACCAGGGAGATAACCTGATCAATCAAAGCTCTAGAGAAGGAGTTCCAAGCTCTTGCTGACAAAACAGGAAAAAGAAGCCACATTCAGGGGCTCAAAGCTAGACGCCACATTGGCAGGCCTGCTGGGTACTCGAGTACAGGGGGCCTTGGTGAGATCCAGATTTCAGAATATCTCTGAAATGGATGCCCCGTCAAAGTTCCTATTTGGCTTGGCGGCAGGTCAGGAGCTCAGGACTTTTCCTGCAATACGGAGAAGGGCTGCAGAGTTCTACACTGAGCTGTATGCTAATGAACCTCAGGTGTCTGCGGGGGAAAACGTGCAGCTTGCACACCCTCTGACTGCACTGGAACTGTTAAATACACTGCAGGGCATGCAGAGTGGCAAGGCTCCTGGGATGGATGGGCTCCCTGTAGGCTTTTACGGTGGGCGAGGATCTGCTCGAGGTCCAAATTGACTGACCAGCGGTTGTTACCCTTGAGCTGCAGGCGAGCAGTCATGACATCGTTGCCCAAAAAGGGGGACCCACAAGAGATAAAACACTGGTGATTACAAAATTCTTGCCAAAGCTCTGGCAAACAGACTAAGGGACAAATGATACGTACGGACCAGTCCTACTGTGTCAATAATGGATAACATATCCTTGATCTGAGATTATTTAGACCTGTCTAGACTTTTCGGCCAGGTCACAGGGTTGATTTATCTGGACCAAGAAAAGGCTTTTGGTCTGGTTGAGCACCAATATCTTTGGCGCACAATCAGGACGTTCGGGTTCAGCCCTGAGTTCATTGCCATGGTCGGTATGCTCTACGGAGATACCAAAATTATACTGAAGGTCAACGGTGGGTTAAGTGGCAGGGGTGTGCCATGTCTGGGATGTTCTATACCAGGGGTCCCCAAACCTTTTTCAGCGAGGGCCAGATCCTTTTTCCTTTCTTTAATATGGGGCCGGGTCGGTCTGTAACTGAAAATTACATGGGCCGGAGTGACTACCAGGATTATTGTGGATCAGTCTTAATGTATTTATAATGCTATATTCGTTGATTTTTTTGTTATGCACCGTACATATCAAGGGATATAAAGCCTATTAAAAGAGCATTATTACCATCGTAATGACCTTTTTTCATATTCATTGCTATTGAAATGTAAACATTTACTTACTTATGCACATGAATCAGTGTGAACTGATTGTCACACAGATTGTCTCTGGCATTGTTCAGAGGGCCGGTCCAAATGGGTGGGCCGTAGATTGGGGAACCTTGCTCTAAACTATAGCTATAGAACCACTACTCAACTGTAAAAGAGCCGAAATGAAGAGAGCAAAGTGGAGTTGTCCTCTGCAGCTGCCTGTCTGTGTATGCAGATGATTTAATAATTGTCATAAAAAATCTGACAGATGTGGACATCTGAAAGGTTTGGGAGAATGTTGTCGGCAAGGGCGAACTGGTGGAAGAGTTGTGCCTTTCAGCTGGGGCATTGGACAAGTGGACTGCCCACTTTACCTGAAGGGCTGAACTGGTCCTCAGGAGGGTTTAATTACTTCAGGGTGTTTCAGGGGTTCAGATGGCTGAGCGGGTAGGGAGTCGGACTATTAATCAAAAGGTTGTTGGTTCGATTCCTGGATGTGCCAAATGATGTTGTGTACTTGGGCAAGGCACTTCACCCAACTTGCATCGGGGGAAATGTCTCTGTACTTCCTGTAAGTCGCTCTGGATAGGAGCGTCTGCTAAATGACTAAATGTAAATGTTTCTGGGAGATGAGTTATCTGTGCAGAGAAACTGGGACGGAATGACTGTTTCTGTTCAGTGAGGAGGACTGGGGTCTACTGAATGCAGGGAAATAACAATTATTTTTTTTCCAAGGCTGGGTGTGATTCTACCGGAGAATGACGCCCCATATGTCAACCCCCCCCAAGGGAGTGGGACTGGACACAGTGCGGGGGAAGGGTTTGTATAAACTATGTGTAAGGGCCCTGAATAGGGATAAATTAGAAGGTAGAGTTGACTCCCCATGGAGGGCCAAGCTGGGGTAACACGCAGAGGAGCGACCAGCCTGGAGAGCACTTTATAAACCACCGTTAACCAAGTGGGTGGGGGACTTACAGTGGCTTCTGTTACATGGGATTGTGGCAGTTAATGTGTTTGTTTCTGGAATGAATCCACAAACGGAGAGCACATGTCCTTTTTGTATAGAGTATAGAGAAACAAGTTTTCATTGCTTCAGGGAATGCGACAGACTGCGCATACTGTTTTTTTGATAACCAGATCAGTTGTTCCGGGCTGTGGGAGATGTCTTTAGTATCTCCGGTTTCATTCTAGGCCATTCCTACAGGAAAAAAGATGTGCGAGATGTATTCTTGTGAATTTTCTGTTGGGACAGGCCAAGTTGACAAACTACCGCAGTAGAAGATACAAGGTGGACACTGGGGTGGCGCAACATTTTTATGCTGTGTTCACAACACTGGTGAAGACTAGGATAATGTGGGAATACGGTTTTTACAAAGCCATGACAGATGTTGCTAAGTTCAAACACATTTGGGGGTGGGAAAGAGCTCTCTGTTACATGGAGGAGGAACTCGTGTTTGTGGATGCCTTAAGTTAGACGTGGTATCTGCTTGTGTTAATTCGTGCTAGTGCTTGTGATCTTGTGTTTGTTTAATTCTTGGGGATAGTTGATGTATTGTAGTGCTCTGTGTGTACATACAATTATGTAATGTCTAGCCAACCCGTAAGGGACAAATAAAAACTCAAACTCTCTCGCTCTATTTCTCACTCTCTCTGTCTCTCTCGTTCTCTTTCTCTCACTCAGTCAGTCAGTCAGTCAGTCACTCCCACACACACTCACACCACACTTTTAGAGACAGTCCGTGTGTGACCCAGATCGTTTTTTTCTGTCTTTCCGTCCAGTAATTGAGCTGATCCAGTCCGATGTGTCTCGCTACCCATTCCTGCAGCAGGCTCCCTCCTACATCCGAGCCCACCGCTACAAATACTGGTCTACAGAGCCCAAGTCTGATGGGTCAGCCCACACACACAAACACACACACACACACTCTTTTACCTGAATTTTTGTGTGCTTGTATGTAACACACTCCCTTGTTAGTAGCTCGTACCCTGACCGATGATGGTTGAGAGTGTACTCAGAGGAGTTCTATCCCACAGTGCACCTGGGTGACACCTTCCTGGAGAGCATGCTCAGTCAGCATGGGCTCAAGGTAAACACCAGAACGTAAACAACAAGTATGTGTGAAAACACGATCGGCAGCACTGACAAACTCTGCTGTGCCCACTGGTTTTGAGGCGGTATTGGTCTCATTCTGGTGTGTACAAGAGTGCCACCATCTGTCTACTCCGGGGACTGCGCCACTCCTGTGCTACGACACACAAACACAAACCCACTGCAACCAATTCTGACCACATGGACACCATACCTGATGGTAACTCCTCGCTGGAGGAAGATGAAGAGCACAATGAGGAGGAGGAGGATGGGAAGGAGCTGAAAGATGATAGGAAGAGAATGGTGAAGGAAAAAGAAATAATAGTGTAGCAGAGGAAGACAAGAAGATGGAGGAGGAGGTGGAGGATGTGGAGGATGATAATGAGGAAGAAGAGGGGGAGGCGAGCGAAAAGGATGACATGGAAATGCTATGAAAAAGAATGAATACGTTTGAGGATGATAGGCAGGGCAACTCCCCAGTAAGTTGAAGGCTAGCCATCCAAATTACCTGTTTGTCTTCTTTTCTCTGAGTAGATAACGGAATTGTATTTTTCCGGTCTTCAGTCTGAGAAAATGTAACATTTGTCACGCAGGTCACACCTGCCTATGAGTTAATAAATATTCTGGGTCCTCTACCATTCAGACTGTATGGCCTACAGTTAGCTTACTAGCAATCCTCTAACTTATTCTGCTTGTCTCAACTGGTTAAAGTTGTGCCAAGAGGATGTTTGGTGATGTATTATGTACCTTGTGTTATCGTGTTGTCATGGTTAATAATGTCAATCTCGGTTTGCCATGATTATAGCGGCATTTCTGTGGTAAGATTCAGACAATGGAGGAGAAAATATGATAGTGTCATATGTAAAAAATATGTTATTTTTGATACTATGCTGACAATTAAGAAAGCATACCTTTTGGTATAGGTCCATGTTTTTTTTATTTGTTTGTGTGTCTTGTGTGTGTTAAATGTTTGCTATGCCTCCAAGATACTGTAAGTATTTTAACCAACTGCACCATTTCCTCATTTCCACAAAACAAAAACCAACTTTTGTCAGTGTTACAAAATATTACATCGCAAAACTGTATGCACATCTTTTGAAAGCTTTTTTTGTGTCATTTATAATAAAGCAAAAATGGACCCATACTTTTACTTTTTATTGTTTAATGTTTTAATTAATCTGAATTGTATAAACAATAAGGGCATTTCACACAGGGAAGGTGCTTGAGCGTGTTTCAGTTACCACCACAGAACACCAGGGCAGTACTTGTTGATGAGAGACTGGTAGTAAGGCTTGAGGTTTTCAACATCAGGCAGATCTGTGCTTTTAGTGTAGAGGTCAAACTTACTGCAGAGGGCACAGAACGAAGGTCAGATCAGAGACAAGGGGAACAAACCATTTAAAGAGCATGTGTGTAAGAGAGACCTACTTGAACTCTCTGACCCAGGGCAGCATGCGTAGGTCTTTGTCATTGCACAGGTGCATGTAGTCGCCATGGGAATGCCAGGGGTAGAAGGAATGGAAGCGGATCATATAGAGACCCTGGGGGAGAGGGTGGAAACAGGTGGAGAAGCAATTTGGGAGATTTACACACACACAAGGTCATTCACTCCCTCACCTCCTCTGGAATGGTACACTTGTTGAACTTCATGACTCTGTAGAGATACTCTGGAACAAAACAAGATACATTAGGAGTATTTGACCTTCTCGTGTTGAGGTCAGAGGGTACTGTATCTGCTGTGTAGATACTCACCATCATGGCCCCAGGACATCAGCACATTGTCCAGCCCACAGTTTGAGTTGTAGATTCCACACTTAGTACTAGAGAGACAGAAGGAAGGAAGGAGACCCTAAATCAAAGGGCCACAGCTTGAACAAATCTGATGGGATGTTTGAAGAGAGACATTATTGTACTTGTAGGCGGGGTTTTCCTCGTCTGGGTTGTCCAGGAACGTTTTGTCTCTGAAGACGATGCCGTTTTGGAACCTGCAGCCCACTGGGAATGTGTCCCCGACAACAGCCCACTGCAATACAGCGTCACAGTTAGCCTAGCCTAGTTTGGCCTATCATGACCTAGCCTGGCTACATCCACGTGTTTCACCTCTCACCTGGGGTTCCCCCCACAGTGCCATTATCTTCCCGATGTCATGGATCAGACCCACCAACTGGAACCAGTCTAGGGGAGAGGATGTGTTAGACTTGTGTGTTTGTGTGTTGGAGGTTGTGCACGTTTACCTTTGTCTGGGTGTTCTTTGCGTATGCCCTCAGCAGTCTGGAAGGCATGGAAGGAGTTTGGAAAGTCCACATCAGGATCAGATTCATCCACCAGCTGGTCCAGAGACATGATGGCCTCCATCACCCCCATCTGGGCATGTCCACAGTTGGACCAATCAGAGTGCTGCGGAGGAGAGGGAGAGGGTCATGGTAGTATTACAGGTAGGCGTATTTAGCAGTTTTTTTTTCCGCTCATTGCGTATCTGCTTTTGAAAACTAAACAGAACATTTCTGTTCTGACTTCTGTGAAACATTACTAATTGAACTTTTCCGAGAAAAACAGAGAGAAAAAGGCTGAAGTGTTTTTTCTTTGCCCTGCTCTCCAAGCACACAAACCTTTTGTTTGACAAAGTCCAGGGTCTGGTTGGTGTGCATCAGCTTGTACGTGTTGAACACACGATCGATCAGACTCCCGCTCTGTCACACACACATACACACACACAGTTGTGCACTCAAAGTACCCACAACAAACCGTTAACACCCCCTTCACGACCTGTTGGAAGACGAGATGTCGTTCACCTCAAAGTTCCTGTACTCAGCCTGGTCTTTAGAGTCAGTCTCCAGGTTTGGTCGATATGCCAGAGACGGGTCTGGGCCCTTGGAACACATAGACAAACAGGCTGATGTATACATTATATACATTATATATGATTATGATATCGGTAGTCAGATGGCAGAGCGGTTAGGGAATCGGGCTATTACTCAGGAGGTTAGGGGTTCGATTTGGCCGCACCAAATGACGTTTTGTCCTTGGGCAAGGCACTTCACCCTACTTGCTTTGGGGAAAAAGTCCATGTACTTACTGTAAGTTGCTCTGGATAAGAGCGTCTGCTAAATGACTCAATTAAAATGATACAGACATTAGATGGCCAAACAGACACAAATGAGACATCTGTTTTGCAAGAAAACATGCATGCCGTACTCCATCTGAACTAGCCTAGTACTCTCAGTCCTATAACCCTGTTTCATGTTGAATATGGATCATAGATTCATATTGTGGACTTTTCCCTTTAAATCCACTGAAACGTCTGATAGTGAGGTTTGGCATAGGCTTAATAAAACCACAAAACTGTAATTCATCTTCAATTGTAAGTAGCTGGAAAATATGTCTGCAAAAATAAATATATACCAATACAAAGCTAACTAGTTGGTTCCATTGTCCTTTAATAGGCAGGCCTGAACCAACAAACTAGAGGACATGCATACAATTAGCATCAAGCATAATATGTTGCTGAATGATCTTCATGTTGTTGCATGATGTATTGAAGTATCTGAGAGCATGTCACATCTTATCTTATAGTGCTAGCCCACGTCAAAGACCTTCCTAAGGCAAAACCCCTATCCAAAAGAGACACAGTATCCAACAAAATATTCTGCTGTCTTACGTACAAGGTTAACGACCCTCATGTTGAGTAGAAGGGTAGTCCCAGAAGATGAGGATGTGTGTGAAAGAAAGCTCTTTTTAGCTGGACTGCTGTCAAACTGCCCTATATATCTATCAGTCCAGCAGGAGGCTAACCTTTCTGTTACAGAAAGTTTCTGTTCGGTTGTACAGGAAATGTAAACACACACACACATGGTCACATTTTAACTCACAACTCACAACGCCCCCAACAACTGGGGTTACCTGACTGGATCACCTATGTGTGTTTTTCCTGTGGGACCAGTGAGTGTTTAACTGAAATCTACTGGTCTGGTTCCAGCTGGTAAGGGGAATTGGTTGTGTAAAGGGGGATGTTTGAAAGTCTGTAGGTTATTGAGTATAAGGATGAACAGGAAAGTACATGCACACACAAAGACAAACACACTCATGCAAACACAGACACACACACACTGTAGCTTCAGAAGGGAGTGGTTGGTTGTCTGTGGCACACACTGTACTGGAGGCTTCTGGCCAGCTGAGGTCGCCATTCTGTAGGCTGTGTTATACAGTAAAGTGTTGTGTTATCTGTTGACAGTGCACATTACTAACCTGCCGAATCCAAATACTCCCCCTCACCCCTTCCCCTTAGTTTTGCGCGTTCCCGTGTGAGCTAGTGGTGTCTCAATACTCTTTTTGAGCTAGGGGTAGGGCTAAGACGAAGGGGTATATACACCTTAATACCAAGTAAGATCGGGAGCTGGTTTGTAAAGCTCTCTCTTGGAAGTCGCTTTGATAAAAGTGTCTGCTATATGAATACGTGTAATGTTAAGTAGGGTTTTTATTTTATACAAGATAATTTACATTTCCCCGTCCTTCATTTGTGGATTAGTGGATTAGTCAGTCTCTGTACTGTCTCGCCTGGACAAAATAAGATAAGACAATTTGTCCTCAAACTTGGAATGTGCAGAATTGTTGGTTTCCCAAACCTCCATGATGAAAAGAGACACATGTGAGAGCCTAAAGAATTGAATGGCGTGTGAGATGTCACTAATATTTTGACGTGTGTTTGTCCGGATTGTGACCAGCTGCAAAGCCACAACATTTTTGAGGCAGCTGTAGTGAAAGTGATGTCTTGGATTATACTGACATCTGCTGGACAAAAGGATGCACGCCTCAAGCTGCAGTCCTGCAGTATTGGCCGGAGCAAAAAAAAACTAGATTTGGCATACCAAAATACCATCCCTCCATATCCTGTCGTAAAAAGTGCTTAGTAAGAGATCATAAATCTTGGATGCTCAAGTTTCCCAGTTGAAAACATGGCAATGGTGCAAAACCAAACTGTATGTAAAAATTGATTTATTTGTCACTAGAGGCACTTTAAAACGGATACAAATGAAATCTTGTTCAAGGGATGTAGATTAGTATTGCACCCAAAACATACTGACACACATAGGATACACACACACACACACACACAAATACACACCAAAAGACACAGTTGAGCGAACAATGATGAATAGGGAATGAAGGACGTACACTATATGAACAAATGCATTGGGACACCTCACCCACCCCTCAATTTACCCCTTTCCCAAGTGCTCTTGAATGATCCTATCCAAATGAGGGATTATTTGAGCTGTTGACTCATACGATGAAACCAGAAGATATACTGTCTATCTCAATGCCAGGAACTTCTGTGTGTGTGTGTGTGTGTGTGTTTGTCTGTATTTTATTGGATGGGGTTTTAGGGCAGCAAGTTTCCCATGATTGGGATGGTGCTCGGGACCCACTGTCCTGCATGTTATGGATGTTCCCTGGTCCAACACACCTGATGTGAATTGAAATGATGATGATGTTTGTAATCAGGCTTCTCCTGAGCTTCATAACAACCCATTCATTAGAATCAGGTGTGTTGGAGCAGGGAAACAGGCAGGACAGTGGGTCCCAAGAACCAGGGTTGAGGAATACTGACTTAGTCTGTTCTTGGTACAGCAGGGTAGTAAAATAGTAATTTCTAGTGTTTTCTGTATCTTCTGTGTATTTTTGTATTCAGCTTTTTAATTTAAATGATTACGGGTGGGGCTCTCCAAGTTCACAAGGGGTTTTGCACAGACACATCATGAGCTATTTTGATGCCACAACCATCAATGTTTAAAATGTATAGTGACTCCTATCAGCTGTTATCATACCAGTTGACAGGTTCACTGTGTTTACTGCTGAGACAAAAGGGAGAGAGGTAAAACAGCTTGGTATTAGTACTATTGGTAATTATTATATTGGTCTGTTGGACCATTGATTGACAGTTTCAGGGAGAAACTTGCCTATGTTTGATGATGTCACAATAAGGGTCCATGATGACATCATCATAGCAGATATCTTGGGTTAGAGTTGAATGTTCGTGCATCACTTTTATAGATTTCTACCACGATCTGTACAAACACTTTTACAAGCAGAATGCTAACCTTAATCTGTAAACTACCTTTTTTGGGTGCTCTTGTTATTCATGCCACAGATATATAGGACTTGTGCTCAAAAATCGATTAATTATTGATTCGATATTTAAAATAAGTTCCAGAAGTGGCAATCATCCTTCGGTAGGTGAATTAGTTTTTGTAATTTGCGTTACTCTCCTGATTCGAAGGAACGATTCTTGTCAGACAACTTTTCTGATTATAATTCAACAACGTTTGAACTTTTCCCTTATTCTGCTTTAAAGGCTATATGTTTTACGGTTGCTTTGGTTTCAGATTTTTGCTAATTAGGCCCAGCCTTTTTTTCTATCAAGCTTCATTTTAGTCATTTAGCCGACGCTCTTATCCAGAGCGACTTACAGCTTCAGGTGAGAAGACCAGAAAAGTATGCATGTAGGCAATATATAGTAGAAAATGACTATTTACCAGTTATTTAGCTTTAGAGAATATTGTGCTGTTTATTACGAACCAACTCACACCCTGAAAAGCCTAAGTAAAAATGAAACACCTTTTCAGAAGTCCAGTATAAAAAAGTTTCAACTACATTTTTGGGCACTTCAGGACACGCAAGTAACTTTCTTAATTGAAGATACATGTGCTGTGTTTTTGCCATGAAATAGCCTATATGTTAGAAAAACATCAGAGAATGAAATGTCCAGCAGGCGAGTCAGAATTTTGTCACAATAGCTATGATGTCACAAAGCAATGTGTCCTTTCAAATGTGTCATATCTTGTTGGTCATCATAATGAGTAAAAATAACTATAAAAGTCTATGTCAACACTTTTTTTCCCAACAGAACACAAAACATGAGTGGATTTCCAGAAAAGAAGCGGATGGATAAGAAAAAGAAAGAACGGACACCGGCGGTAAAAAACTGGCCACAGATACTGGCAGAACAGAGATGGGCCCGAGAGATGCAGAAGGCACAGAAGGATGCTGAAACGAGGCGTAAAATTCAAAGGTGGATCGACCTGAAAAACACCTTAAATAAGCCGCGTGAAAAGAGGCTGGCAGAGCTAAGGGAGGCAGAGAAAAGGCTGGAAGAAGACCGTCAGGACATGCAGAGGCAGGAGAGGTGGAGAGAGTGGAGGCAGAAGGAGAGAGAGCTGTGGGAGGCAGAGCAGAGACGGAAAGAGCAGGAGCTCAACTCCAAGAAAAAGCTGCAGGAGACCAAGACACCTCTACCTCCACCTCGACCAAGACGGTCTCCTACCATCTTGGAGGAGTTGAAGATGTTGGATGAACTGCTTGAGGAGGTAAGACTATATGCCAAACATGTCATTTGTTTTTTACTTCAGAAAAGTGTCCTTTGTGTTGGGTATTCCATTACAGTGCTAACAATTTTTGTTGTCTCCAACACAGATGGCAGATATCAAACTGCCTTCAATGTCCCCCATCCATCAGCCAGTTTATCCAACCCCCACACCCCTCCCACTGGGTAAAGATGGAGCATACTTGGGCCTCATCACCACCAAACCCCTGGACGCTCAGGCCAGGCACCCCCACGGGGTCAAGCATCCCACCTGCACACTTCTTCCTGAGGACACTCAAATCTACACCCACCCCTTGGCCAACCAGGAGGAAGGATTAGAGAGTGGACTGGCAAAGATGCAAGTACTGGAGGCATCTGTTGAGGAGAGTTCCAACAGTGCCATATTGATGAAAATGGAGAATGAGATAAAGGCTGAGGAGGGGAAAGCAGCAAAGAAAGAGAGGGAGTTCATAGAAAAGCAGAAGAAAGCAGAAAAGCTGGTGCAGGAGAAGATGGAGAAGAAACAGAGGAAGCAGCTGGAGCAGGCAGAAAAAATAAATATGGAGATTCAAACCAAGCTGGAGAATGAGAGACGCAAAATGAAAGCTCTAGAAAGGAAAGAGAATCAAAGGTTAGCAGAAGAGCAAAGAAAGGAAAAGAAGAAGAAAGAAAAGGAAGAGAAAAAGGCAGAAAAAGGACAATTAGAAATGGTGTCTTTGCCAAAATGTGGTTTCTTCGAGAAGATTAAGAGGGCCTTTCATTTCCACTGATAAGAGAGACTTTCCATCATCATCAACTTTCAACAAGCATTCCTACACTGTTAAAACAAGATCCTTTAGGAACCTTTGGAGGTTCTTCAAATTGAAACTATAAAGGAACCTCTTATGGTGCTTTGAGGAACCTTCAAGAAAAGAAGCTCTGTGAAGAACTTTAACAGACGTTGTGTAGTAGTAGTAGTAGTAATGGTAGTGGTAGTAATAGTAATAGCAGTAGTAGTAGTAGTAGTAGTAGTAGTAGTTGTTGTAGTAGTAGTTATAGCAGTGGTGACAATAGTAACAATAATAAAATGAAATGAATAAATGAAAAATCTCACAAGAATAAATAAATACAATGACAAAAAAAAATATTGGACGTATAGTTTATTGTTTAGGGATATCTAATTACTTTGCTCATTGTTAACTTATGAAGTAAAGATTGCTACTGCTCTTGTGCAACCCATACACACTTAGAACTGGAGTCCCAATGTTACAGTAATAGTTTACATAAAACCACAATAGACATTCTCAAACCAGTATGATATTATCCACTGCCTATTATACAATGCCTGTCTTGTCATTCTGAAAGTTGATTAAGTGAATAAGCTAAGCATCAGATCGGAAAATGATTGTCCTTCCCGTGTAGGACCACATCAAGGTGGTCTTATATCATCACAGTCCAAGATAATAGTCTATAAAACAATAAACCCATTAAATCATTCACATTAGAAACCAGCAAATCAATTTACCCCTTTCCCAAGTGAGGGATGATATAAGCTGTTGACTCATTCGATGAAACCAGAAGATATACAGTCCATCTCAAAGCCAGGAACGTCTCTGTGTGTGTGTGTGTGTGTGTGTGTGTGTGTTTGTCAGTATTTGGCAGCAAGTTTCCCATGGAGTCTGTTCTTATTACAGCAGGGCAGTAAAATAGTAATTTCTAGTGTTTTCTGTAACATTTATGTATTTTTTTTCAAACTCTTTAATTTAAATGATTAAATGTGGGGTTCTCCAAGTTCACTAGAGGTTTTGCACAGACACACAAAACCCTACCCTACCTAAAAGTACAGTATTCTTCTGTCTTACGTACAATGTTAACTCATGTTGAGTGGAAGAGTAGTCCCAGGAGATGAGGATGTGTGTGAGAGAAAGCTCTTTTTAGCTGGACTGCTGTCAAACTGCTATATATATATATAGCTGTCAGTCCAGCAGGATGCTAACCTTTCTGCACAGGTTGAACAGGAAATGTAAACACAAACACATGGTCACATTTTAACTCACAACTCACGCCCCCAACAAATGGGTTACCTGACTGGATCACCTGTGTGAGTTTTTCCTGTGGGACCAGTGAGTGTTTAACTGAAATCTACTAGTCTGGCTGGTAAAGGGGATTGGTTGTGTAAAGGGGTATGTTTGTAAGGCTGTAGGTTATTGAGTTTAAGGATGAATAGGAAAGTACACGCACACATCACAAGACAAACACACACACACACACACACACACACAGGTTTTTGTGTCTGATGGGGACCATTTTTTTGAACATCACTTGTGGGGACTACCCTTTCTAAAGGTACTAGAGGTATGAGAAAAATCAGGTAAACTAACCATAGCCTAGTAAGCCTATACACGTGTTAAAATCTCTGAATTTCTCAAGTAGGTGACAATCTCAGATCCGGCCATGCTTCATGGGGACTTCAAAAAAATCAAGTGAACATGGCTGACGGAGACCAAATGTACATATCATTTGCATAATTAACACAAATACTCATTTGATTAATGGGGACCCATTACTATAATGAAATAATACACATTTTAAGTACAAAACTGCAACTGACATGTACAGAAGAGAAGTGTGGAGAGAGACTGGTCTATGTTTCAGGATTTAGCCTTGAGTTTGAATGAATATGCTGAATAAGTCACTGGCATTTGATGGATCATGTGTGGATAATTGCACTCCAGTATAAACTATTTGCTCTATCCCAACCATAAACCTTGGAATAACAGTGACGTTCAGTCAGTAGAGTTTAGCGGGTAATTTTTATTCTTTGATTTGACAAAATGCTAGCTGTTGTCCGTCTCCACCCCTCCAGTACTTTGGTCAGGCTGTGTCTGTTGTATTCCTGGGATGACTATCATTGTGGCTACAAACTTTATGCTTCATTATATTAAATCAAATGTTATGTCACTCAACCTGTTTTGAGATAATCACTTACTGAATAATCCAGCCCCATTGCACTCCCCTTCACATCCCGGTCTATCCCTAACACCATGTAGGGAAGAGCGCAACTTAAATCAATGAAAATGTAGATATTGAAACAGCTTAGTTGTTTATGAATTATGTAGATGTAACATGAGACAAAGCATCACACAATTGCTAAGCACTGTGCATGTAGTTATCTTCACAACAAAGCAGATTTTATGTTCTACAAATATTCCTTGGTTTGAAAGAAATATCAGTTTGAGTCAACATGATGCGTTAATAACTCTGAGGCTAAAGTAGTAAACGGCTATCCCCAAGTACGAGGATTGAAAGATAAGTGAATAATTATTATATACTAACCCTAACCCAACCCATATTTGCCACACAAGTCCAATCTTAATTCTTCTACTTTACACTATTATTCACAATCTATTTGTCACCCATTATTACCAGTCAAAACTGTTAATCGTCTTACAACTAAATCTCCTGACACTAGTACCATAATAATAAAACTACACTTAATTAATTGAATTTTAAGACATGACAATTCCATTAACATTGCAATAAACCTATAATTTCCATTTGTTTTGGTCAAAATGTAGTTATAAACTAATCTCAGGTTAAGTAGTCCCAGTCAAAGTATTTGAGCCACTGGATCATCCCTTAAACACTAGTCAAACAAAGTAACTTCAGATTGTTAAATTTTATTCAGGATGTCCTTCCTTTTCTTTCCATGTATATGTCACATTACACATATCTGAATGAATTATTTCTTTTTGAGGCAGAATCTCAAATTCACAAAAGCCAAGTAAGCCCCTGCAAGCCAAAAACATAAAATGTCAACTGATTTTTTGTGTTGCGTTTAATTATCACTTAAACCAGTGGTTCTCAATCCTGGTCTTCGGGGCCCCCTCGCCTGCATGTTTTAGACGTTTCCCTGTTCCAACGCACCTGATTCAAATGATGCCTCCCATTCATTTGAACCAGGTGTGTTGGAACAGGGAAATGTCTAAAACATGCAGGCGAAGGGGGCCCGAAGACCAGGACTGAGAACCACTGGTTTAAACACTTGTCAAACAAAGTAACTTCAATACATATCACAATTCAACTGATTTTTTAAAAGGTTGTACATACATGCAATACATTGCTGCCATACCACTACGCTATTTACGTTGCCATTTTCTCTTGTAGGCTGTAATGCGGTTGTAAACATAAAACTTCAGGTTTTGCCAGACACGGTTCTTGAGGTCTTCTGGTTCAGCCCTTAAACAGTTCTCACACTCACTCTTAGATGGTAAAATACAAGATGTGATAAACCTATTCATGTTCCTTTCCACCGCCTGCGCCTCTGTCTGCTGCCAGGGTGTCTTCTTCTGGGAAGCTTTTCCTAGAAGTGGGCAGACAAACACATTAGTATCTGAAAGCATTAAAAGAGTGTGTGGTGGAAATCCAATTCTGATTTTTATATCATCATACCGTGAATCCCAGCATCTACAATACAAATATTTACACTTTACAATGTCCGTCATGTTTCTGAAATGACATGTTGACTGTATCCCTGTATTGTGTGTCATGATTTGTGGATTGTTTGGTGTTGTCCACGTATGTATTTGTACTGCAGAGTATAACGTACTGTACAGAAAACAAATTCCAGCCATGGTCGTGTTATCAATTAATCAATCACTCTGCCAGCAGCAAATTTTGGCTTGACAGACAATGGTAACTGATGGAATTTGTGACAAAATCACAAATGGATGTAACGTGGTCAATGATTCAAAAGGTGTTCTTCTTTCTTCATTATTCCTATGTGGCTGCTATTACAACATTTGGCAATTAGTTTGACCATTAGTTTAATTCATACACTGTTAACTACAGTACATCTTCAAAAATGAATAGACAATTATTACTGACATACAAAACAGAGGCCAGCACTGACTTCTGATGGTATCAGATCATCTGATTGTGGTTTGCGTTTCTTGGGAGGTGGGGGCCTTTCATCCCTCTCAGTTGTAGGAAGTGTCTCCTTTGCTGATAGGTCTATCAAAAAGAATCCCCCAACTGTTAAACACTGAGTCGGTTGGCTCTTTGTGATGGCAGTCTGTTGAACTTGTATTACTAATCATCATTATCAACTAAAATAGTTAATGCACTAATTACTATGCAAGTTGATAATGATGATTAGCATGACATGTTCAACAGGCTGCCATCACAAAGAACCAACCGACTCAGTGTTGAACCTAACAATTAGACCCATTTTGACAGTAAGACTGTCATGGGGGTTGTTTGAATTAAGTACATCTTTGACTGTTAGATCGTTTACATCACAGTAGATTTCCATTCCCAATCAGTAAGACCGTATGCCCCCAATGATATGCACTATATGAAAACACACTGTAATGACAACATGCACTGTCCCTTACAAGACACTGGATGTCAAAACAATCAAAAATAATAGTATTTTACTTTCTTTGACAGTAACTTACTGACAATACATACCATCAACTGCAGATGAACAGTTTCCCTGCTGTATGCTGTCTGAGTGATTATCCTCCTCCTCACTGGCATGAACTTTTTCTGTTGAAGTCATACAAAATACAGCTTATCGATGTGATCAAACCAAAAGTAACAGACGGTAGACACTGTAGTCGGTGAATCGAAAGGCCAGAGACACTTGGTGTTCGTCCCTGGCTTGGGAACCACAATTCACCTTAGGTTAGATTCTCAGGGAGATAATTGACTCGTTAATATCTGACTCCAATTTTAAGACACGTGCACAAGTGCGTTACCTGTAACCTCGAGCGCTAAACAGTTAATGACATGAAACTCTGACGTAGGTAAAAATCGTCTGCTTGATCAGAGCACCGACCCTAAAGTATGCGTGTTCACTAAACAGTCATTTATCTCTACTTTAATATAGATTTAACCATAGTCGACCTAGTAGGATATGTAATCGATCACTCAGAGGCCCCGGTAAATTCCTTCGGAGCGTGGAGATCCACTGTAAGTGACTCAGAGGCCTTAAGTTAAAACCTACTCAAAAGTCTATGTTTATAATCAGTTAGCCGCATCAACCAGACTAGATCTAAGTTTTCACCGCCGTAGCCTGATAGATACGTTTCAAAGAGAACAAGTAACGTCAAAATGCACAATAATAGTTTATTATCTAAATAGTAAGATAATCAATACAATGATAATGAAATATCATCAAATACAAAACATACCTTCAGAGCATTGGTTAACAAAGGTATGTCACAATGAAGACTAGGCGCCTAACGCACCGGAGCTGTATCGTAAACAAAACTCGAAGTGATTGGTAACACTTCTTCCTATATACACCCAAACCTGACTAAAGTGGGGACACCGGTCACATGACTGAAAAGTAGTCTAATCGCATACAAATTCAAATTGGATCATTAATCAAGGCTACAGTAGACCAAGTGGTTCCCTTGCAAGACAGGGGAATATGTTAAACACATGTTGGTCTGCTGTAGGCACAAACTCTGTAAACCCTGTACATGTACATGTTACAGTATTACAATTATTACTAGCATGTAATACATAAAGTAAGATACAAAAGCATATCAAACATGACATTAAAAGCTGTTTAGAACCTTATTTTCAAGAACACAACTTTTAATGATAATTTCAGAGTCTTCCTCTGTCCATCTTCCTCTTCAACTGTTGAGACCACCTCTCCAGAGGTGTGTCATTAAGGTGTGATTGTCATTTTAGCATTCATGTAACTGTCCCAGACGAGTGTCTGGGTGACCAGTGACAAAGGGGCTGCCAAAACAGCCCTACAACACCGAAAAATCTATTAAAAAAGCCTAACAACAACCCACCGTCTGGATCTATCACAATTTCATCCACGTTTTTGCCATGAAACTCAGCTCATCTTCCTTGCTCTAGAGCCATGAGAAGTTTGCTGATCTTGGCGAGTTGCAGGGTCTTCTCAGGCAGTCGATAGAAATCATCTCATTCCACTTTTTCTTATGGACGTCTTGAAACTCACTAGCATCCCTAACAAGATCTTTGTCATTTGAGATTAAACTCTGAGCTTTTAAGCGTTTGCTTACTTTAACCAGAGAATGCCCAAGTTTATTTGCTAGTGATGGAGTAAAGAATGCGTATGTTTCACTGTCATACCCACATGTAACCTGGACAGCTTTGATTGTCTCCATGTATTTCTTTGGATTTATGAGGTCCTTCATTGTTTTCAAGGTGGTGACATTCCTGGCCTTCTGAAGCAGCCTTCCCATTTCTCGCATCTTCTCTCGTACAATCTGTTGATTCCTGGCTGACGTCCCACCTTTGTTTAACAAGTGCTGCCCAACTTCAATAATGACTGGGTCATTTTTTATTATATCCATGACTGTGTTAGTAGTCATGGCACTGATAACTCTCCAAGTTGTTTACTTATGTGTGAAGGCACTGGCCCTGTGTATGCACACATGGACTGAACACGGTTCTTCCCTGGTTTGGGTTTGTCTGAAACAGGTTTAAGTGTACAACGACGCAAATGCCGCCACAGGACCTTTCTTGTAAAAAGTCCTTGGCAGTAAATGCAGTGCATGAAGTCCTTTCCATTTGATTCTTTGCTTGGTCATTTAAATGGAACTAGCTCCCCCTTTCCTGACTCCATAACACCCGCATTGTGAGCGTAGTTTCCCTTGTTGCGGATATAATCTAGCTGTTTCTTTCTTTCTTCGCAACCCTTTGGAAGGCTTATGGCTTTAGCCACATCCATGGTATTTTTGTGTGCACTTTCTAGATGCCTTGCCATCTTAGCACTTAGTTTCTTACCTTACATCTACATGATATTAATATAAAATTCGTATTAACGACCTTGATACAAATAATTAGGGATGCACCGATCCGACTTTTTCAGTCCCGATACCGATTTCTGGGCTTTGTGTATCTGTCGATACCCGATACCGATCCGTTACCGTTGTTGAATTCATAATAAACTGTATACCTCCCACCTTATACCTTCCTTCCACCATGTGGAAAAGAGGCACCAGACTTTCCTAACTAAGACAAAATAACAGGTGTAATCTACTGCATTCTTATTTATTTGTTATTTAAAAAACGATTGTGCATTCAAAATGCAAAAATGGAATATAATCAAATGTAGGGCCTATTAAAATAAATTAAATGTAGCAGTAGAAACAAAATAGTGTATTGGTCAAACATACAATAGTAAACAAACAGCAACCAAACATTGTAAACAATGTTTGTAAAAATATTTGAATTCTTATTTATTTGTAGTCGCTGGTGTGTAAACCATGGAAGTTTTTGCACCGAGCAGTGTACAGCTCATGTCCAACCAGTGGACAGAAACTTAAAAGCAACATGGAGTGAGCCAAAGAGTTGGCTGTGTGGAGATATTTCACGTTTGCAATGCCAACTAGTTCGTCAGCTGTTTGCAATGTCTGCAAAGTAAATGTTTTGAGGGGTGGTGGTAGTACTTTAAAGTACAATAATACCAATTAAATCAAGCACATCCAAAAGCCCAATGCTAGGAGCACGCCAATTTCCTACAGCTCAACGACTCTATTATTGTAGAATCTACAGTGTAGAACGAGTAGCGTTGCACATGTGCGATTGTTCGAATGCGGGTCTCACAGCGTAACGTTGCATATGCGATTTTGAAAATTCCAACGGAATATTTTCCGATCAACAAAAACTATGCGACAAACGCTGTATGGCTTCAACATGTACTAATGAGAAGGCTAACAGGTAACACTAGCATGTTAGTAGCATTGTTTCGAGTATTATGCTTGCTGTGGGCACCGTCGGAAATATTTAGAACTCAAGCATCTAAAGGTTGCATGGATCGGCCAGTGGATCGGCTACATTTTCCGATCCCCGATCCAGCTATTCTGTCAATATTGGGGCTGATATCCGATCTTAGTATCGGATCGGTGCACCCCTACAAATAACACAGTAAAAATTTAAGCTATGATGTCAACGTGATATATAACTAGCCCAAGACTTTCAAATATCACTCTCGTCAGGACTGCGAAGACATCCCCACAGCATGTTCAGTCATTGTAATGAACATTTGCTGCCATTACAAAATCCAAACCCTGTTTGGGGTAACCCATAGTACCCCCCATTCAGTTGATTGTGTAATACCTAGCAATTCATTCACTCTTACCTCACATCTAGAAGACAAACAAACATCTGCGCCACCACAGGTTTCACTGTGTGTCTGATCACTATTGATGAGCTGAAAGCAGGACAACAGACATTGGTATTCATGTTACATGCATATTAAATGACCTGGATAAAATTAAACTAATGCTGAATTCGCAGCTGGCAGCAATAGAAACAAGAGTAAAATAACCTCTAACTAGCTTTTCCTAGTGTGATTTAGAACATTTCAAATTACTAGGTGGCAAAACTGATTTTTAAGGAAAGTCAAGAAAGCAGGGTCCTGAAATTTCATAAGATTGCAAAGATACTTTTTTTCGTACTGGGATCAATTTACTACTGCTCAGTGCTTCTAGTGTTAAAATGAAGGTACATGTGATTATTATTAGTGTGAGGTACAATTAATTAAACCAATTAGAATTTAGTATTAAAAAAAACCTCCTCACCTGTGTTCTCCATGGCCATTCTGCGTTGTATTCAAATGTTGCATATAAGTCAGCTAGATCTAAATCAAGTGTACTTACCACCACATTTTTCCATTCCATTTGAAGTCAAACACAAAAACCTTTTCAACCTCCTTGTATTGCTTAGCACATATATCAGCTTCCTGTTTGTCATCAATTTCCCTCTATATTCAACCACAAAATCAACTTTGGGTGTGAATTCTTAAGCAAAAACTCCTCTGCCTTGATAGAAACAAAATGTTTTTTTATTTTTATTTATTTTGTGGAGGAATAGTAATCAAAGTTTAATGTGTCTACTACAGTTTTCAACTAATGAAAGCAGATAGTGACTGAACAGTTTGTCATCTCGTTGTAGCAACTGAATGTTCATATATGGTAATAATTTTACATTACACCATGCTTTTCTGTTCTGTTTTTTTTACAGTGAAAACTATCTGTACTAGCTGCAAGCGAGCAAGAAGTGTAGGCCTATAGGATGTACTATGTACAAAAATGTTCAGTCAGAAAATTTGTCATCCTGCTTACCTTTAAAACCCTTTCACACGTACGTTCTAAATTGTTTGACTGGTCCCCCAGGGTGAGTTTTTAATGCGCGTGATTTTGGATCAATTTTAACGTTCCAGAAATTGATTATGACGCATTAATGTCGAATTGCTGTACAATTTAAGCATTTCTCTATTCGCATTTTGAGTTGAACCTGTTGGACCCCGTAGCTTTGACCAGGCAACAACCCATTGGTTGTTTAGAATATTACGACCACCCCCCACCCCCCTCCTCCTTGATGCATTTCATCCGCCTCGTGGGACCATGTTTACCTTTCATGGCGACGTTTTTCTGGTAAGTGAAGTGTTTGTTCAACTGAAGTTACAACACATATATTTTGCATGATATTGAGATGAAAGTATTAACTGTTGTACTTTACGAGGTGATGTGTTTGCTAAACTAGCTAGCTCGTAATAGTGTAATTCAACTAGCTAGAGTGTAATTCAACTAACCTAGCTAACCTAGCTGTTACTAACTAGTGGCCATGTTACGTAGCGTTATTTAGTGTAGTCGGATTTTACCTTATACTAAATACTGCAGAAGTCTTCGGTCCAAATGGATTGCAATGCACGATTATTGTTGTCTGGCAGGCTTTCATCTAACGCTAGTAACTTATTTCATGAACATGGTTTACCCATATCGTACTGTATGCTAGCTGAGTAAATTGCACAGGCCTCTAAATCACAGGATACATGTACAAAAGACACAGTAGTTCAGTATTTAAAACAATTGTTTTTATTTTATATAATTAAAAACTGCTTTTCCAGAGGGAATCGAAAAACCAGTCAGCCAATTTGAGCCAATAAAGGCGAGACTGGAAAATTATTCCCTGACCCCTAGCAAAAAGGCGATCAAGCAAGCTCCTGGAAAATCTTTAGGTTCTAGTTTGCCCACTCAACGGCGAAGGTCGAAATGTGTTATCTGAAACAGAAATAATAATTAGTGCATAGTAGGATAAAAAGAGAAAGTATAGCTTGAAGTCCATCTGATATATGTACATATAACCAATTGTTTCATTTTTTGGAAAGAAAGAGTTTATTGTTTTGGCTCCAGACTAGGGCTCCGAGCAGGTTGACTCCTCTCTTGGTTTACTATGTCGTCCTTTGTTGTTTTGAACCATTCTTAGTCTGGCCCCTCACCTGAGACCACTTTGTCTTGGGAGACCCTACCAGGAGCACCAGGCTCCAGACAACACAGCCCCCAGGTTCATTAGGACACACAAACCTCTTCACCGCGATAAGGTGATGGTTCTAGAAGAGGTGGTTAGTTTTTTTTTGTGTTGTATAACAGGAACTGGATATCTGAAAAAAAGGTTTTATAACAAGAACTGAACTGGATATCTGGGGAAAAAAATAAGTTTTTTTTTTTTTTTTTTTTTTTACACAAACTGGATATCTCGAAGAATATCTGAAACAGAAAATATATTTGTGTGTGTGTGTGTAGGGGGGGGGGGGTTATAACAGGAACAGGATATCTGAAACAAATGTTTTTTTTTTGTTTTTTTGTTTTTTTTATAACCGGAACTACATATCTGAAACAGAGAAAGGGCAGTACAATAGAAACAATTGTTGAATATAATTATATATGTGTATATGTATAATGCAGGGAGTGTTGAAAATCTGCTACTTGTACCGTTGGCTTTTAAATCCCGCTCAACGCCAAGGCAGAAAGTCACATACAAACCTGCTGCTTGAACCGTTGGCTTTTAAATCCCGCTCAACGGCCAAGGTAGAACGGGAGATCTGTTGGCTTGATCAGTTGTTGTGGCATGACCCCTCACCAAGATGTCATGTGAACGTCCTGCTTGAACCGTTGGCTTTTAAATCCCGCTCAACGGCCCAAGGTAGAACGATGGGTGTTTAATAATGTTTGAGTGTGTGATACTCCTCAAAACATGGGGCAGCACACAAGGCAACGTTGCATGCCACACACATGAACTTTGTCACTTTCCTCTCCTTTCTCCGACGCGAGGTAGAAGTGCACACCTTGCACTTCCTCCTGGTCCTGCTTCCTTGGGTAGCAGTCTGAGGGACCTCCGAGGGAAAGTGCCTGGCAGTCAACCGCAGAGGATTGTCTGATGTGGGACGGCCACCGGTGGATGGGCGTCGAGGTGTATGATGCACCTCGAGCAGCTGTTTCATCAAGTTCAGTCTGTATTCCTGGTAAGGGATGACTCTCCCTAATCAGAATGAAGTAAATGAGTAGGAATCAGTAATCACAGCAACTCAATTATTTTAAAAGCTTTGTAAGGAAATTATGTAATTTGAAATGTATTGTGCATTTCTCTCACCAGACTGTTGACGGTGGACGATGTGGCCATTGAGAACAGCAGTGTCTACCAAGTGAAAGAAGACTTTCTTATACCACTTGGTAGTCTTCCTGGCACATTCGACAAAGCTGTTCACCATGTCCGCCTTGTCCACAGCCCCCATCTTCTTGTTATAGTCAAGAACACAAGCTGGCTTGAGTTTCCTCTCCCCGGTGGCATGATCAATCCTTGCCGTGGCTGACATCACTGATGAATGAACAGTGGTGAGCATATGAACGTCACGTTTATCATGCCACTTAACGGCCAACTGACTGCCATTTTGTTTGAACTCCACTTCACCCTTCTTCATTTTAGGGCTGAAGGCTGGCATCCCCTTCCGATTTGCACGAACGGTCCCACAGGCCCCCCGTTCCTCGGGAGAGGAGGTGCTGGAACAATGTTGGACTGCTGTACCAGTTGTCGATGTACAGGACGTGGCCCTTTTTTAGGTGGGGTGCAAGTAAGGTCATCACGACCGAGCCAGATATCCCAAGTCCTGGAAAGTGGGTGATGTCAGTGGTGGATCCCGTGTAAATGATCATGTCCTGCACGTAACCGGTCAACACATCACAAAGGACAAAGAATTTGACACCAAACCTATGCCTTTTTGATGGGATGTACTGCCGAAATGCCAGCCTACCCTTCCACTTCATTAGGGATTCATCGACACAGAGGTCTCTGTGTGGCACAAAAACCCTTTGGAATGAAGTGGTGAGAGCACTAAACACATTTCTGATCTTGTGCAGGGGATCATTTACGTTAGCGCTTGCACTGTCGACAAAGTGCAAGCAACGGAGGAGAAGCAGGAAACGGTCCTGGGAAAAAATTGTGGCGAAGAAGGGGGTCAGGAGGATGGGATCTGTGGTCCAGTAGTCTCGGAGGGACGACTTTCTCACAATTCCCATCAGGAGGACAGCGACCAAGAATGAGTACATCTCATTCACGGTTGTCCGCACCCATTTAGCAATCTTGCCTTTTACTCCGGACGACATCATCTCCTGCTGCACTGAAGCATAGCGGTTTGTTTCCTCCACTATCTCCTCGACTAGTTCTTCTGTGAGGAACAGTTTGAAACACTGAGCCTCAGTGGGATCTTCGGGGGGGGTCTGCACCCCAGACAGTGTTTCATTAAACACAATTCTGGGTCCAGGGGGAGTGAAATCACTGGCGGCCCACCAGCTCGTGGAACTCACCTCCTCCACTTCATCCCCCATTTCCATTTCGCCTTCACTAGAGGGACCTTCGGCCTCTGGGTTTGCAAGGTCCTCTAGGTTTGGGGGCAGACCCTCACCATCACTGTCATCACTGCTACTTGCATCGGTGTTGTACTCCTCTTCTTCATCTGAATTAAAAAACATTTCTTGGATGTCGATGTCTGTGAGTTGCTTCCTTTTGCCCGAAAAATATGCCATTTCTGGAGTAATACTCTGGAAAAGTGAGTCTGCTAATTGACTAAATGCCGTTTGTTTGCTGTAAGTTTGCTGTCGGTGTTGTCCTGCACCGGCCGTGATGGTTATCCATCTCGGGGGGGAACAATCTCGGGTCGCAGTCGGGGTGTAGCCTTTTGCGCAGCATTAGGCGAGACCTCGACTGCATCCACTGGATGTTCCCCGACACCATGGTGCTGTTCTCCGATATCATCCAGCGGAGAGTGTACCGGAGCCAGGCGAGGGGCCGCAGTGCCTATGGCATTGAGAGGTCAAGGCGGTTCGTGAATGCCGGAGTGGCCGGCTTCATGCGCAGAGTTGGAGTCGCCAACAGCAACATCCGCCATGACCAGGACGTTTTTAGGAGGGACGGGGTTCATCTGAACCGTAGGGGGAACGAGCTGTTCCTCGAGAATGTCCTGGTCGGCCTGAGAACCGTCCTGTAAGCGTGTGGCTTACAAAACAACACAAAGGCTCTTTTCAGAGCCACCCAAATACCCAGTAAATGTGCAATTTTCATAATGTGATCAATCACCAATAGGCTATAAACCTGCACTGATGCGCAGCGCGAAACAGTAACGCGCACTCGATGTAGAAAGTTGTGGGATGTTGCTGTGGCTGTACCAGCAATATTAGTATTGATGCCGGTGGGACTTTTGTAGTAAGGGTCAGCCGGATGGTCCAGCGGAACGGCAGGTTGTGGGCACCACATGTCAGTGTTTCTGTGTTCACAGTCGCAGGAGTTTGCCTCGACTAGAACCAATGCCTTGAATTAAAACGTTGTAATGCCAAATTGATTCGTCTGTTTATAATCTGTTTTCATTTAGGTGTGCCATATTATTTGGGTGTGCCACACGTGTTATTCGGCAAGATTACCATCAGAATTTAAAAACACTTCCAAGTTAAAGTATTTTATTGTCAGATGCACACAACAACACAAGGTCAGACTGGGCACCGAAATTCTTGGGACAAGACAAAGCTAAGCAACCTGGCATAACATATGTACTCAATGTGTCATCATTGTGGAAAAGTTATATTTCTCTGACTGGTGAATGTGAGCGCAAATCATATGAGCGGGAATCATGTGAGTGACGAGTCTGACGACAAATATTAGTAAAAAGTTACTGTACTGTGGTAAAATTAAACGTATATTCCTTTTTAAAACACGTTGTTGCAAATTAGGGAAGTAGTTGCTATTCCGATATTCAAATATTAACATATTGTGGTTGTGGTATATGATTTTAGTGGTAATGGTAGTGTATAGGATGATAAGCTAATTGCTATTACCGATAACGTGGGCTGCCATGTTTATTGTTTTGATCAGTACTCAATGCATTGTGGGTGTCAAAGGGTCAACGAGATAACCTACTCTTCTCACGAGAAAATACTGAGGCGTACGGGGTCAAGTGGTACATCATCAAGGGTCATATTTGTTGCCGGAAGATTAAAAAATTCAAAGATGGCCTCTAGTAGCTCAAAACAAGACGAAAGACAAACTTTTGTCGGATGTTTTAGATGCATATTAGTGAACGTATATCTATTATTTCGATCTGTAGTTGGTTGTACAAAAGTGACATGTGTTGGAAGTGATAGCCAAGTCAAGGAAAACGGATAATTTTATGGTTTACCAGGTGACGTGAGTAAAGCGTGAGTTATTTTTGGTTAGCTATTAGCTAACATTAGCTAAACTAATTTGTTTGAACGTTTTCATATGGATAATAAAGGTAAACTTTCTCAAAATATACAGTGCATCAAGACGTATGTTTATAATATACACGTAGTCTAATTTTGAAGAGTTTATTGTTACGTAATAAGCCAAACTGGACATTCTAAGGACGCGTTCTAAACATACGGGTATGTCCGTACGCTCCAGGGACCAGCCAGGACTGGACATGTTCGTACGCTTCAAAGGGTTAACGATGTTAACATGCACACTTGCATTTCCAGATAAGGTTTATCTGTTTTATGGGGCACGTGGTGTGCTGCATCTTTCGACGGATTCAGCTTTCGTCGTGCTTTTGAGGCCTTCATTGTTCAGACGTCCTTGGACACTATATTATAAATGTGAAACCAGTACTAAACGACCAGGTTTAAGGTGTCATTGGCTTTTGAACAATTATATATTTACAACTACCAACAAATGAATCGCTTGATTCCCTAACAAGATAACGTCGTTGGTCGCCTCTACTAACTAGAGCCAACTAATTGATTAGCAAGATCTCGCTAGCTGGCTAACGCCGTTAGCCGTTAGCCTCATCGCTAACGAGTGTGTAACAATGTTAGATGTATAGTTCACGAATACTAGCGTTAAATCGGAATTAATAAATTGGAGATATTTGAATCATTGTAGTTCTATGTTTTTAAAAGCTTACGGTTGGAAGTTGTTGTTGAAGTTGACTAACATTAAAATCGGACGCATGTCGATTGTAACTTGTCTGCTTGCTGTTCGGACGCTAATGCAAGCACTGGCTCTGTGGCAGGTGGAGCACATGGCACATACAAGAAATGATCATCTTTTTTCGACTGACTGAATTTAATTTACTCCTTGTTTTTACCAAATAATTAAGTTTGACTTCGGCTGATATATATATATATATATATATTTTAATTCAATCAAAATAAAATATGAATAATTTGAGTTGATGTCATATAGTTTCTCTCATTAAATTATACACCTGGCTCACGTAATTCAAAAACGTTATTTAATAATGTGATTGACTCCTAAACGGTTGCTTCATTTTAATACATTAATTATGTTTGACTTAACTATGTTTGGCTACGTTTGGCTGATCTTAATCAAAAAAAATATTTACAACTTGGTAAGAAAATTTAATTTCTCTTTTCACATGTAGATGATCATTTTTTTCCTGCATTATGGGGACCATAAAGTGGGCGTGGCCAATTTATAATTTGCATATGTGTGTTTATATTTTGCATATGTGTGGAACTTTGGGTGCATTACCAGCAGTGAACTACAAGGGGGCGACACACGACACCCCACACACACACCCACTGGTTTGCATGATTTTTGAACCAAAGCAAAAAATCACATAGGCACCTTCAGAATCACTCCTGTAATCATTTAAAATGAAAATCCTTTAGGGAACCTGCTTTTTGGTCCCCACAAGGTTAGAGGTCTCCTTACGGTGACTGTGTAAACAGATCGATGTCCCCACAAAGAGAGGAATACAAAAACACACGCACACACACACACACACACACTGTAGCTTCAGAGGGGGTGGTTGGTAGTCTGTGGCACAGACTGTACTGTAGACTACTGGCCAGCTGAGGTCACCATTCTGTATGTTATACAGTAGTGTGTTGTGTTATATGTGGATAGTGCACATTTCTAACCTGGCTGTCCCAAGACTTAATATTATATTTAATGATTTAGCAGACGCTCTTATCCAGATTGACTTGACCTAACTTGACTTCATGTTATACTCATACACACAACAATGGACCCACACATTTATGCTCAAAAAACACACTTCCAGCATACTGTAAAACCCTTTGGGCACTTCTGCGAGGGTTAGGTAGGTGTACTGTATCAAACACAGCAGTTTCATTAAAAAGGTATAGACAGGACACTGTTTTTTACGGGCTACTCTGTTAGGTCGATGGGAAATATAACGGAATGTTTGTACCATGCACACAGATATACACTGGTCACAGTCAACTTGACTCAGTTGACAAGTATCAGCTGAGCCGCTTGGCATACTTCGACTGCTCTTGTGTTAATGTGAGAGGATATTTTATACACAAAGTTTTTATCAATAAAGGTATACGATGTATATTTATTTTTTAACAAGCTACTCCAAATGGGAACAGTGTTAGTGTTCATTGTTCATTGAATCCTTCCTATAATGCAATGACCAACACGGTCAATTACAAAACTGTAATTGAGTTAAAAAACTGAATAATAAGCAATACATTTAAGATAACTTTATTTACAAAAGCCACTAGTTAGACACACAAAGAGACGAACATACAGTATGTGATTTAAAAGAATGACTTTACTCCGTAAAATAGCTTCACCACATGTTTCACAAAGGTTTATTTGATGCAGTATTTACAACCAAATGCCTTTATAAATTTATAGTTAAATAATATACCTATACAATTCAAGTCAAACCAAACAGAACAATGTTTAAAGTGCTTTCATATGTTTCTAAAAACATCTGACCTTCTAGCTCTCAATACATACTCTATGACATAATGAATAACGAACAACTTCCTGGGGTTACATCCTAAAAAGGTCAACATTTCTATGGCACAAGCTTGGATAGGTGTGTGGCAAGGTGTGGATTAGTCGATGGGGTGATGGATTAAAGTAAGGGGTCATCATTGGGGTATGAGGGGAAGGGTTAGGATTGAAGGGGAACTCAAATGTATGATATGTCAAGAAATAAATATTTGTGGTAGTGTGCATGTGTTTGTGAGTGTATGCAAGTGTGTGTGTGTGTGTGTGTGGGGGGGGGGGGGTACAGTTTTGTGGATGATTGTGTGTGTGTGTGTGTACACACTGCAGACAGAGTGGATGAGTCAGAGTGGATTAGAGATCCGCATGGTTCAGCTCTAGTAAACTACAGCTCAGCAGGCTGAGGGTCAAAGACCCTCGAAAACAACAAGGAAAGAACCAGCTCTCCAGTACAGGAGGAGGAAGCACAACGAGCCCACTAGCACGCCTACCACTGTCCCATGATGACATCCGGCCTCACAGCAGAGGCAGTAGGGAGACAGAGAGCCAATAGACACACAGGTGACATCATCTATATCAGGCTAGCTTTAACGACAGAATATGTGTCTTTTTCTACAACAAATATTTACCTGCATGTCCGCCTATGCGATTCTGAAGGTTGTTGATATAATTATTGTCTCTCTTGTTTTTAGGGGGGGATGATTTCATCCATAGCTGTGAGGACTACGGGGGTTAATAGGGGAGGAGTCTTCTCTCCCACTTTGTCCAATCAGTTGGTACAGACGATGGCTGAGGTTTTGAACTTGACAAGTGCCTAAAACACACCCCACCCGCATCAGCTGGGCATGGCCTCTCCCCCCGCCACCGTTGGTATGGCGACGACCTCTCAATGCCCTCGGCCTACGTAGTCCTTCCCCTGTGGTGAGGTGGTTTTGGTCAGGCACCGGGCTAGGCCACCCTGGCGTGGGTCCTTTATGCAGCAAGGCCTTCCAGGCCCGCCTGTCTCTAAGGGCAATGTTGTTGTTGGTAACAGAGAGGTCAGAGGGGGTTGGCATGATGAGATGGGGAGATGTCTCAAGCAACCTGGGTATTCTGAGAAAACTCAGCCTTCAAGAAGGAGAGAGAGAGAGAATAAGAGAAAGAAATAGAGATGGTTAGAAACACCTAGTCATACATTTTACATAACTGTCAGTGGTTCTCAAACTGTAAGACGCCATAGCAGCAAACAAATGCAGCGGAACATAAGGAAAACGTGCATTGTTGAAAAATTCTTCAAAAACAATAGGGGGGAGCGGGTAAATTTCCGGTGGGTGGCCTAAAAAGTTTGTTACCTGATTATACTAGTGTTGGACTCAAACTGACACAAATTTATCATGCACAGCATTCAAAAACGCTCAATGCTTTCTTGGGCGACACAGTTCCTCAGGGGAGAGGATCAGATGAGGTGAAAAGTAAGACTTGAACTTGAACCTTCCACAGGTGCAAGAGAACTTTAGGAAGCTACTCGGAATGCTGAGACTTTAGTAAACATGTAGGACACACACCACACAGACACCACACACACACACCACACACACACACACACATTTAAACAATTCACTGGCAAAAACCAGCCCTAGAAAAGAGCTTGTCATGCTCGCTAATGTTTTCCTCAGAGTTAAAGCCTTATAGGCTGTTCAGTCAATGATTCAAAAACGAACAAAAATCGCAATGACTTTCCCCATGAATCAACAACGTAACATGCTGTCCTACCGGCTCATACAACAACACACTGACTGACAGGACAAGGGTTGCTTTTCTTCAGCCTATTCAGAGCTTGCTACTCCACTGCTCACTTAGAAAGCTTCCTTTTTTATAGCAGTAGAGAGACTTCCACCTCTTTTTACCTGTCTCTCACAGAACCACAATGCCCTCATTTTTACCCCATCCCCTCTCCTCTCCTCCCTCATTCATACTGCAGTTGGAGTGTCACTAGGAGCCTGTCTGATAGGTCATGTGACCTGTCTTGATGATTACGCAAGAGGAAATCAGAGGGCACACATGCACACACTTACTCCTGTAGCTATAGCTAAAGCGTGACTGTGGAAAGATTTAAGGAGTGACGACATTGTTACATTAATCCGAAACAACAACAGGGAAATAATCCAATTAAACTTTTGCCGAGTCGTGATCTGATACAATGATCCGAGTTGTTTCTCCTCTGAGACGCTATACATGAATTGGAGAGTTTGTGTTCTGTTAGGTTGAGCATGTACAGTACAGTTTACAGCATGTGTGTGTTAATATTTGTATGTACAGTACGTGCGTTTGTGTGTGCTTGTTTTGTATAGTACTGTGAAGCACCATTTGAATGTCTATCTGCACATATGAATGTATGTGTGCAGTTTTTTTTCTGAACTGAATGTGTGTGATTGTTTGGGTTAATGTTTGTTTGTTTATTCTATAATGTGGGGCAGCATGTGATTGTGATCCAATAATCCAGTGAGGTATTGTGAATAGTCCTCCCTGGCTGGACATGTTGAGCTCCAGCTCTGAGCTCCCCTCACACACACACACACACACACACACACACACACCCACCCACCCACCCACCCACCCACCCACCCGCACACACACACACAGATACAGAACTCCATCTCCAACCCCGTGCACACAGCATGCATCCCACACTAACTTCCTCAATATAATCTCTTGTCTGCAGTGTAAACTGGTCCCTCTCAGTGTTTATCAACACATCCCTCTTAAGTCTTTGAAAGATTTTACAGAGACAATAATTAGGATAATAGAAACATTCATTATGGAATCTAGACAAGCCATTTGATTGAACAACCTTGTGTGTTTTGTCAGTCCATGGACCTGAGGATTGAGAATACCCTTCTTGTTTGAGACTGACCTCTCTCTGCTCCCAGCACCCCCCAATGCACAGAATATTGCTCTTACAAAGACACTGAGGGTTTGCTTTATGTTAGCAAAACATTGTTAAATGTTAGAAAAATACTTTCTGGTGTGTTAGTAGTAGATGCACGTGCTGGCCGCACCTGACTCCCTGGCTCTCTCTCTCTCTCTCTCTCTCTCTCTCTCTCTCTCTCTCTCTCTCTCTGTATCTCTCTCTCTCTCTGTATCTCTCTCTCTCTGTATCTCTCTCTCACACTCACTCTTTCTCTCTCTCTCACAGACACATACACACACAGGACCACCTGTGGCTCAGTTCAGAACCGGTTGTTGCGGGGAAAAGCCACTTGGCACAAACTCACTTCCCAACACTATGAAATGTAGGCCAGTGAACACTGAACACCCAACCAGCAACTCTGTTCTCTGTTTCACAACAATACCCAGTCCCATAGGCTTCCTCTCCTGTCCCCACTGTCCTGCAGCTCTCAGAAGCCTCTGCCAGCTCCAACAAGGTATCCTGTGTTGTGAAAGACTGTGTGTGTATGTGTGCATTTGCATAAACATGTGTAATAAATGCTCTGACGAATGCAACGGCTCAACAGGAGCAGAGTTACAGTAAGACCAGTGGGGTTAAAGGTTAGTCCAATAGGAGTCTGGCAGCGCAATTTTTACTCAGGTCAGGGTGGCAGCCACTGCAGGACCACACTGTCTTCACCTGCCACGGTCATATAAGCCAGACAACCCAGACACCACGATATCAACTAACCACTCTGCTTTCACAAGAGCCAAATGCTAGTCAGTACCATTAGACAGGAGGAGTTTAGACTCTGAGTCAGAGGCCTCAATAACTCAATGTAAGCAGATATTCCAGCCGTGACCAGTTCATCATTGCTACACAGCAGTAGGGTAAAAATCAGAGATAACAGCTGTTGGGGGGGGGGGGGGGAATAGGGGGTAGTCAAATGAAGGATTGTACTTATACAGTCTGAAATGCTGGCAGCGTTATGAAATTCAGGGTGAGGTGGGGAAATCTCTTATCTACATTACGACTGAGCAAGACGCTGACTTTGGAAGCAGTGTGTGCGTGTGTGCATGGAGGCCTACACCTGAATGTGAGCATGCGTGTGTGAGTACGTGTGCGTAAGGTGTGTGTGCCAGTGTGTGTCGTCTGGAACGGAAAAGCAGCTCTTCAGGCATTCCTCCCAGGTTAGCGCCCAGCAGGTGGTTTACAGCAGGCCTGTCTATCCAGTTTCCCTAACAGCTACTCGAGACTGCTCCCCCTGAGAGAGCCTCTGCTCCTTATCTTCTTCCTCTGTTCCTTCTGCCCCCCCCCCTCTCGGTGGCACAGCAACTGCCTCTCATACACAGTGCCCCCCCCCAACCCCCCACATCTCTATCCCCCCCCCCATCCTCTCTCAAATGATTGTTCTGGTTCTTTTGAATGGTCTGTAAACCCCCTCTCATAAAACTCAAATGAAATGAATGAATCTTTCACCTGTACCACCCCCCCCCCCCCCCCCCCTACCATCTATTGACATCCATTTCTTCCATAAAACTGGAAAAAAGCTATTTCTCTCTCAGCCCTATCTCTCTGTATTTTAGAAACAGGGTGGTTCTGCATCCCAGTTAATCATCTAAATTCAGTATGTCTGTGTTTATTGATATCTGAAAAGTGGCCTATACACTTCACCTCATCCAGCTTTGGTTTGTGAGGTCATTTGTTGCAAGCCTCAAATAAGTGTGTGTTCTCACACTTGTAAGCTTCAGATGTTAACTGAGGACATGAGAAATCCTTGTTATGTAACACTCATATACACACACATCTACACACACACACACACAAACAGTAAGTTATGTGAGAAAAGGTTAGTGAAATGAATGAGGTCATTCGTCTTAGCACCCCCAAGCTGTGTGAATGTGAATGAGAAGGTAGAAGAAGGTGAGTAAAATGAAAGTTCAAAGAACTACACTGACCTTCCAGTATCCTTTCATAGGCACAACAATGTATTCAGTATGGGTCTGGTTCAACACAAGGCACCACAGCACAACTAAAATTGTTCATCTCAGTCTATTGCTCTAAACATTGACACCCCTCTGACCCAAGGCCTCATCCGTTCCTGTATCCATGTCCTCAATCCTTACTTACAGTAATAGCCCTGGGCAGGCCTCTTCCTTAATGACCTTTCTTTCATACAGTGCCTTTGGGTGTTAAGAGGAATTACCACATTCTGTTTGAACCTTTCTCACATAACAGTCACATATGAAGGGAAGTGTTGTGCAGTGTGTGAATGTGTGTGCGTGTGTATGCCTGCCTGTGTTTGTTTTTAAGAGATAGATCGATGAAGGGGGAGAGAGAGATTTGTCTCCCATCCATCATGACACAAAACAGCGTTTGATAAAATATGACATGACAAATGAAACTTCACATTAAAGACTTGCGCACAAGTGGTCACAGATTCATGTATATTTTCAACACGTAAAACTGACAAGAATTAAAAATATGTTCTTTCGGACATAGCCTACCAGTCTTTCTGTGTCTGTGTCGGCAGCGGTAGTACCAGTGGCTGAGTTTCGAGAGATAAGAAGCTGAGGCAGCACATCAGCGCCGGGAGGAGGGAGCGCATGGCGGGGAACAGGACGTACAGTCGCCGGGTACGAAGTGGACCTTCTGGAGGCGCACAACTCCGACACAAAAACCACGAAACTGACCTGACAAAGACAACCGACGCAGATCTGGATCATAAATCAGATATATAATCTCATATATAAATGAAATAATTTTTATGAAATGTTCATAATGAGAAAGTGTTAACAAAACGTAATAAATGTAGTCCGTCATCGACTCACCTTATTTAATTTCACTTAAAAATTCTCACCACTCGCTGTGATAAAAGGCAGCCACGCAACAGAGTGAAAACTATGGGGCTCATTGAACAACAAAAAGGTCCTCACGACGGTCCCAAGTTTGGAACCATGTGCCTTTATAAAGCAGGTGGGAGGGGAGGAAAGCGATCCCACCATGCGCGCGTCCTAACGACCCCCAATTAATTTATTTCACAGCTTTACCTACTCTTGTAAGTCAATTCCACACAGATAACGATATTAGTCTACCTCTGTGTTTATTATGCAGTCTGAGACATGATTCTTCAAGGTTATCATAACGGGCTGAGAGTTACTGTATCCTGTCAGTTACAGGTAACCGTAACCACTCAGTGAAGAGTATCTGTTGAGAGTGAGCTCATTTTGTCTGGACTACCTCATACTTCCTAAATATTATGTACAGTATATCCCTAGCAGAGCAAGAGTGTGTGATCTGCCTGGGCCTGCTGTCATTAAATAATACTTTAGCATGTTGAATGGAAAACATTACACAAGTACTTTTGGTGGACCAATCAAAAACATCAACATTGCAGAGCCAGCAGCTTCTTCTATTCTGCATAGGCCAACTGGTACCCTAGAAACCTCTTGAACCCTCCTGTATCAAACTATACCCTCCTGCATCCAACTACACCCTCCCTCCTGTATCTAACTACACTCTCCTGTATCTAACTATACCCTCCTGTATAACTACCCTCCTGTATCTAACTACCCTCCTATATCGGACTACACCCTCCTGTATCTAACTACACCCTCCTGTATCTAACTACACTCTCCTGTATCTAACTATACCCTCCTGTATAACTACCCTCCTGTATCTAACTACCCTCCTATATCTGACTACACCCTCCTGTATCTAACTACACCCTCCTGTATCTAACTACACTCTCCTGTATCTAACTATACCCTCCTGTATAACTACCCTCCTGTATCTAACTACCCTCCTATATCTGACTACACCCTCCTGTATCTAACTACACCCTCCTGTATCTAACTACACTCTCCTGTATCTAACTATACCCTCCTGTATAACTACCCTCCTGTATCTAACTACCCTCCTGTATCTGACTACACCCTCCTGTATCTAACTACACCCTCCTGTATCTAACTGCACTGTCCTGTATCTAACTACACCCTCTGTATAACTACCCTCCTGTATCTTACTACACCCTCCTGGATCCAACTACCCTCCTGTGTCTAACTACCCTCCTGTATCTAACTACACCCTCCTGTGTCTAACTACACCCTCCTGTATCTAACTACACCCTCCTGTATCTAACTATACCCTCCTGTATCTAACTACACCCTCCTGTATCTAACTTCACCGTCTTGTATCCATCTACACCATCCTGTACCCAGCTGTATGTCCAGACATCTATCAAATGCCTCTCATCTGGTTAAGGAAGCAGTATGCTGTAACTAGAAAAACGACGAGATGGGTCTGCTCTTTTATGTGTGTGTCTGTGTGGTGTGCAATTGACAGCAAAGCCGATGCTTTCTGGATCGGTGGAACTGCCCTTTCGAATCCGCATATGTCGCGAACAGAGAACAGCTTGTTAACATTTATTATATAAGCTGCATTATTATTATTATCCTCGGCTGCAAAAGTTAGCTTTAGGGACGTGGAATGTCACCTCGCTGGCGGGAAAGGAGCCTGAGCTGGTGCGCGAGGTAGAGAGTTTCCGGCTAGATATAGTCGGCCTCGCCTCGACGCACAGCGTGGGCTCCGGAACCAGTCTCCTTGAGAGGGGCTGGACTCTCTTCCACTCTGGAGTTGCCCTTGGTGAGAGGCGTCGAGCTGGGGTGGGAATACTGGTTTCCCCTCGGTTCGGCGCCTGTACATTGGGGTTCACCCCGGTGGACGAGAGGGTAGCCTCCCTCCGCCTTCGGGTGGGGGGACGGGTCCTCACTGTCGTTTGTGCTTATGCACCAAACGGCAGCTCAGAGTACCCACCCTTTTTGGAGTCTCTGGGGGGGGTGCTGGAAAGCGCTCCTCCTGGGGATTCCCTCGTCCTCCTGGGGGACTTCAATGCTCATGTGGGCAATGACAGTGAGACCTGGAGGGGCGTGATTGGGAGGAACGGCCCCCCCGATCTGAACCCGAGTGGTGTTTTGTTGTTGGACTTCTGTGCTAGACACGGTTTGTCCATAACGAACACCATGTTCAAGCATAAGGGTGTCCATATGTGCACCTGGCACCAGGACACCCGAGGTCTCAGTTCGATGATCGACTTTGTAGTCGTGTCATCGGACTTGGGGCCGCATGTCTTGGACACTCGGGTGAGGAGAGGGGCGGAGCTGTCAACTGATCACCACCTGGTGGTGAGTTGGCTTCGATGGTGGGGGAGGACGCCGGTCAGGCCTGGCAGGCCCAAACGTAATGTGAGGGTCTGCTGGGAACGTCTGGCGGAACCCTCTGTCAGAAGGAGCTTCAACTCCCACCTCCGGGAGAGCTTCGATCATGTCTCGGGGGGGGCCGGGGACATTGAGTCCGAATGGGCCATGTTCCGGGCCTCCATTGTTGAAGCGGCTGACCGGAGCTGCGGCCGCAGGGCGGTCGGTGCATGTCGCGGCGGTAACCCTCGGACCCGGTGGTGGACTCCGGAGGTGAGGGATGCCGTCAAGCTGAAGAAGGAGGCCTATCGGACTTTATTGGCTGGTAGGACTCCAGAGGCAGCTGATGTGTACCGGCAGGCCAAGCGGAACGCGGCTTTGGCGGTCGCGGAGGCAAAAACCCGGGCATGGGAGGAGTTCGGCGAGGCCATGGAGAATGACTTCCGAACGGCTTCAAAAAGGTTCTGGACCACCATCCGGCGGCTCAGGAGGGGGAAGCAGTGCTCTGTCAACACTGTATACGGTGGGGATGGTGCGCTGCTGACCTCGACGGGGGACGTCCTGGATCGGTGGAAGGAATACTTCGAAGACCTCCTTAATTCCACCAACACGCTTTCCGACGTGGAGGCAGAGTCTGGGGACATCGGGGGGGGCCCTTCTATCTCTGGGGCTGAGGTCGCCGAGGTGGTTGAAAAGCTCCGCGGTGGCAGGGCCCCTGGGGTGGATGAGGTCCGCCCGGAGTTCCTTAAGGCTCTGGATGTTGTAGGGCTGTCTTGGTTGACACGACTCTGCAACATCGCGTGGACATCGGGGACAGTGCCTCTGGACTGGCAGACCGGGGTGGTGGTTCCCCTCTTTAAAAAGGGGGACCGGAGGGTGTGCTCCAACTTTAGGGGGATCACACTCCTCAGCCTCCCTGGGAAAGTCTATTCAGGGGTCCTGGAGAGGAGGGTCCGTCGGATTGTCGAACCTCGGATTCAGGAGGAGCAATGTGGTTTTCGTCCTGGCCGTGGAACAGTGGACCAGCTTTATACCCTCCGCGGAGTCCTGGAGGGTACATGGGAGTTCGCCCAACCAGTCTACACATGTTTTGTGGATTTGGAAAGGGCGTTCGACCGTGTCCCTCGGGGGCTCATGTGGGGGGTGCTCCGAGAGTACGGGGTACCGGATTTCCTGATCGGGGCTGTCCGGTCCCTGTACGACCGGTGCCAGAGTTTGGTCCGCATTGCCGGTAGTAAGTCGAACTTGTTTCCGGTGAGGGTTGGACTCCGCCAGGGCTGCCCTATGTCACCGATTCTGTTCATTACCTATATGGACAGAATTTCTAGGCGCAGCCAGGGTGTTGAGGGGGTCCGGTTTGGTGACCTCAGGATCGGGTCGCTGCTTTTTGCGGATGATGTGGTCCTGTTGGCTTCATCGGGCCGTGACCTTCAGCTCTCACTGGAGCGGTTCGCAACCGAATGTGAAGCGGCTGGGATGCGAATCAGCACCTCCAAATCTGAGGCCATGGTAATCGACCGGAAAAGGGTGGAGTGCCATCTCCGGGTCGGGGAGGAGATCCTGAACCAAGCGGAGGAGTTCAAGTATCTCGGGGTCTTGTTCACGAGTGAGGGAAGAATGGAGCGCGAGGTCGACAGGCGGATCGGTGCGGCGTCCGCAGTGATGCGGGCTCTGCATCGGTCCGTCGTGGTGAAGGGGGAGCTGAGTCGAAAGGCGAAGCTCTCTATTTACCAGTCGATCTACGTTCCTACCCTCACCTATGGTCACGAACTATGGGTAGTGACCGAAAGAACGAGATCGCGAATACAAGCGGCCGAAATGAGCTTTCTCCGTAGGGTGTCCGGGCTCTCCCTTAGAGATAGGGTGAGAAGCTCGGTCATCCGGGAGGGGCTCAGAGTAGAACCGCTGCTCCTCCGCGTCGAGAGGAGCCAGCTGAGGTGGCTCGGGCATCTGATTAGGATGCCTCCTGGACGCCTCCCTGGTGAGGTGTTCCGGGCACGTCCCACTGGGAAGAGGCCCCGGGGAAGACCCAGGACACGCTGGAGGGACTATGTCTCTCAGCTGGCCTGGGAACGCCTTGGGGTCCCCCAGGAAGAGCTGGCGGAAGTGGCCGGGGGGAGGGAAGTCTGGGCCTCCCTGCTTAGGTCGCTGCCCCCGCGACCCGATCCCCGGACAAGCGGCAGATGACGACGACGATATAAGCTGCAAAATGTGACATTTATTAAAACGGGGTCAATGAAAAGCAATATGTCAGAAACAGGGTTTGATTGTTCACACACAGATTGCTATCGAAATCTAAGGTTGAGTGTGCGTTTCTGTGAGACTAGGCTCCAAGTTCAGATGCTCTCACTGCATTCATAGACTGTAAGCAAGGTACTGTAGGTTTAAATCTATAGAAATATCTTAGTGTCTATGTGGTATGTATGGCAAGCCGCATACTGTGACTTCTAAGACTTGGCATACCATTGACATTGCACCTGCAGCATTGATATGACTTTGATATAATCTGATAGCTGATGAAAAAAAGACACACACACTGTGGATGAAGTCTATGTGTGTGTGCATGCGCAGAGAGGGTAAGGTAAGGTGAGGGAGAATCTCAAAGTGTCTGACCTGATTAATAGAAAGCTTTGTGTGTGTACGTCTCTGTGTGTGTGTGACTCAGCAGTTTTCAGTATTACCCTCTTAACTCTGCTTTTAACTCAGCAAGCCTTAACTCAGTCCAACATGTGCATTAGCCCATCTCCTGTCTGCCCTGAGAACAGACCCTGGCGTGTGTGTGTGTGTGTGTGCGCGTGTCTCTGATCACAGGCCGTGGTTTACTGAAAGCTGGCTCTCAGCCTGGTGTGGAGGAGTAGGATTTCAGTGTTCAGGGCCTGTCTGACACCTCAGGTTGAGATCACACAGAGAGAGGCTGTCTGGCTGCATTCATCCATGGGGTTAGGCTCATCAGTCCATCCATCAAGTAGGCGGAAAAAATGTTTTCGTCTCAGTGAAGATGCCATGGACACATCACGGTGAGGTTGTCTGGTGAAGTTGTGGTGTCGAAGTCAACTCACCATCCATTGAGCTTGAGAGTTCTTTTGATGGACTCATGAAGTGGCATTTGAACCAAACTACAAACTTCACAATGTTTCCTATGAAAATTCTCACAGTTGAACACTCGGTCAACAACCGTTTTAAATTAATGGGAGAAACAGAATACTGAGGAAGAGGAATCCCCCAAAAGAATGTGACTGGGATTAATAAAGAATACAACGTTATCAGAGAGGTCCTTTATCACATTAGTTTCACGAGCAGAAATCAAATAAATTTATCTGTGAAAGCCAAATACAACGTCTGTTGTAGCTGTGTCACTGTAATACGAATGTACTCCACTATGCATGAGGTGGTTCTCACTTGCTCATGTCTGGTCTCACACAGGCTGTTCTCGTGCTTCCTGAGAAGTGGCAGTGGATGGGATTTTACTGTCATCATGTGGTGAAGCCTGGTACTGCATTTGTGGTGCTGAGGAGGATTCCGTGTTCAGTTTATTCAGGAAAATTTGTCAACTCTGTGCAAGAGCTATGATATTACTGAAATAGTCTGAATAAGGCTGAGTGACACCATGAATCCTGAGCAACCTGGCCACTAAGGAGTACATGTTTGAACACCGTAAGTGTACAGAAATGTGAAAACTGTGCAGTTGACAACCTTGTTAGTGTATTGAGTTTGATAACTAATTTTGATTTCTTTTTTAGACTTTTCCCAAACCTCAACTCCTGATGTAAAAGTCATGTTTGTGATCACTAAGGAAGATAACAAAGGAAGTCCAAGGGTCTGGGGGCTGTTTGTATTTTTGTTTGAATTTTTTTGGTTAGATAGTAAATTATGGCTACTTATGTTTTGTTCTTTATTCCCCTTAGTATTAGCTAGACTTTGCTCCTTTTGTATAGTTAGTCCACATATTTAAGTTTCAATATTCCTATATGTTTAATGTATGCACCTCCCTGCCAAAGTAAATTCCTTGTTTGTGCAAACATTCATGGCGAATAGAATCCCTTCTGATTCTGAGATTTCTACCAACCCATGACCATGTGGAGCCGCAGGCCTTTGTGTAACATGCCCAGACTCTTCCCTGGTTCTGGTCAGATCTCCGGTTTCTGCCAGTGTATGGCCAACTTCTTGGCCTGTAACTGTAACTGTCCAATCAGCAACTTTGGAATGCAGGACGGGCACAAGACAGTAACATTTTAAAAGAGAGATGAAGGCTCAAGGACTAATTCAGGACAGTTGCGGAGCTGATGGTACTACTGCTTTTCCACCAGCAGATGGCGCTGTCAACTCGCTGCTTGGTTGTAAAAGGTTGGAGGATGCCATCTGCAACTGTACTACCACAGAAGAAGCCCCCCCCAAATATGAAAAAACAAGATAATGTAGACTAGTGTGTGAAATCAAACAACACCACAGACAGATGCCAACAATTGTAGAGAGACGGATCTGTAATATGTTGTTGTATAGTGCAGTAGTACTGGTATATCAATACACATTGTAACAAAACTTGTCTGGATCTGTGGCTACTACAAAATAAATATTATCTTTCCAAACCATCCAATCATATTAAGGTACATATCTGTGATTACAGGTAAATAAACACTACGACATAAAAATGGGAAAAGGAATATGCTATAGAGACTCTTGATAATAGAATTTAGTTACATTAATTTTAGTACCATTGCCTGTGCATTAGACAATATAAATACATATCACCAAAGAGTATCTGAAAAGATGCAAGCTGTGATCTCTAACACCACAGGATTATAAGACCTTCTTGTGGTACAGATGGTGCGGAAGATGCTTCGACACAATATTTACAGTCCAGCTCATCAGCCAGTCAGTACAGCAGACCAAATAAATGAATGAGAGCTGCATAGAACTCATGCAGGCGTGCGTGCATCGACAAGAAAAAGCATTTGAATGTGGACACACACGCAGACATATTATTCCAAACTACCTTAAGATTCTCATCGTTGCTTTGGTCCATTATCCGTGCCATTCATGTGGTATTCGACGTACGGATGTGGTACTCGATCAACCACACATGTATACCATGACAGTTATATCAAAACATGTGCAGAGTGAAAAGGACTAAATAAGATGGGGAATGAGTGTTGGTTGGTGTTGGGCCTACCTGTTCTGTCCCAGAGCAGAGATCAGGTCCCTCAGAGTATCCGTGTGCTCAGGTTCCAGTAGTCGATGCTGCAGGCTGAAGTGTGTGAGGTGTGTGAACAGGGTGTTGAGGTGAGGGTGCAGGCCTAAGGCCAGAGTCTCCCTGTAGTGGGACCAGTAGATGTGGGCCAGAGTCCTGAACAACAGCAGAAACACCTTCTGGACCAGGAAGACAAAACCTGCAGGGAACACCGAACCTGGAGGAGAAGAGAGGGAGAGGGGGAGGACAGTTTAGGAAGAGTGTGGTTCATGGACAGGTTTGGAAGGACGAGGGAATAATCGTTGACCGACCAATCGATTTACATTTAGTCATTTAGCAGAAGCTCTTATCCAGAGCGACATTCAGTAAGTCTGTAAAGAGGGACATTTTCCCGAGGCAAGGAGGGTGAAGTGCCTTGCCCAAGGACACAACATCATTTGTCACAGCCGGGAATCAAACTGGCAACCTTCAGATTACTAGTCCAATTCCCTAACCGCTCAGCCACCTAACTTTGTTTGTTTCTGTGTGCTTGAGATATCGAGTGGGTGTGTGGGTGTGTCTATTTTACCTGCTTTAGTAGGGAACACGTCTTCATCTGCCAGTAGCTCCTGAATGTATGACATGGCGTAGTCAAAGTAAAGAGGAGCAGAGCACTTGAGCTTCTTCCCTTGGTCATCTGTCCAGAAGTACACCCTGACCACACAAACAAGGGTTTAAGAAGACGAATGGCGTCCGTTCATCTGTCGTGTGATGACCGTGCACACATAGGGCCACAAAAGCGTTGGAAAAAAGCGGTGCGTGTTTGCGTTTTCGCTCACGTGTTGCCCGGTCCACAGGCCGTCGGACAGGAAGCGGTGGTGCAGAACTCAGAGAGAGCGCTGGAGAGGAGGTTGGTGTTCTGGAAGAATGCTACTGCTAAAGACGGTGAGAGAAGGTGAGACAGAGAGAGAGAGACAGGGAGTGAGGTACTATAGGAAAGCCCTGCGGGTGAGTGAAACCTCAAAAGAAAGGGATCCGACATTTGGGGACGGGGGACGGGGTACTTACTGTTGGTAGCCAGCCACTCGGTGTGGTCGAGGCCAGGGGGCAGGGTTGTGAAGCTGGACATGTTTGTGTCTGTGATGCGCTCACGCACATTCTCAGGCTGAAGATATGGACGCTCTTCCAGGTTGTTATTGTTTATGCCCCTGAGAATACAAATCACACCAGTACAGTGGGAAAAGGGAGAGTTTTCCGAGAGAGTGTGAGAAAGAGAGAGAGAGAGAACGAGAATGTACGGAACAGTACAGTACTTCTCTTGCTTATAAATGCTCTGTTACACATAGGAAACAGAGTGAGAGAGTCTATAGAAGCTGTGTCTACCTCTGACTGGGTAGCAGGTAGAATCCTCTAGAAAAAGATGGCCGTTTTATGGCCTCACTGTTAGTCTTTCTCCTCCCCCACCCCAACTACCCAGTTTTCTCAGGCATTGCAGTCCTTGTCAGACTGATTTACTAGCTTGTGATAAAGTTGCATAGTGAGCTCAACTTGAAACCAAACACACACACACGCACACTTTTGCTGTTGCTGCAGATGTGTATGTCCAGTGCTGGAAGGTTACGCAGCCATTCTACTAAGTGCCAGTGTAATTACAGTTAATGATGCATGCTACTGCACTAGTCAGCACAACATAGCAGAGATAACTCAGACCAGACACAGTTACAAGTTACAGTGTACCAGTATGTGGAAGGCAGAAGTGGTTACATTTAACAAACCCTTTCCTGGAAGCATGGTCGATTCAGAACTGAAATATTCTGGCCTACAGACTCAAATTCTGGTTTGTGTCATTACCTGGGGTGTAATCGGTGGGACTGTTTGAATGTCCTAAAGACTGTGCCTTACGCATGCACGCTCTCCAGAGATTTGAATTCATGCAAACTGTGTTCGTTCCTCTGACGGGGAGGGTGTGCGGTTATTAAAATGGGAATACGTCCGAGTGCACGAGAGACTGACACCCACAGTATTATGACATGGAACATAACCTGGACCTGATTAAAGAGGTCAGTATTGTTTGTGTGAAGTCGTGAAGTTCCCACTTCCCTCTCGGGGATGTGTCCTCAGTCCAAGCTCGGTTTCGAAACTCCGAGACCACCACGGAGCAGTGGGAATCGTTTACCTTCTGTGTGTGTTCCTGTGAGTATGTGTGTGTGTGTGTTAGTGTGTGTGTGTGTGCATCTGTGTGACCTTGCTCCTTTTGTAAACAGAGACGCAGTGTTCTCTATGGGGGTTTACTTGCCTCCTGGATGGATTTGTTTGGCTCTGTCTGTCTGTGTGTGTGTGTGTGTACAGTATGTGTGTGTATGTGTTGAAGAAGTGTCTCAATGAGCAAACAGCATGATCTTTGTATCAATAGAAGGCAGGGAGAGAGGGGAGGGGATAGGGGAGAACGAATCAGAGAGACATGAAGAGTGACAGTGCCGAGAGGAGATTCTGCCGAGAGGAAATGCCTAAAGTGAAACCCGGATCCAACATCAGGATAATCCTGCATGTCCAGGGTTAGGGAGGAGTCAAGCTTACTGATCTGGAAGCCTCCAGGGCAAGGATTTGGACCAGACCAGGGAGCTAGATATTACATCTTACTTCAGGTTTGGTATCAGGTTACCTTACCCCTGCTAATCACAACCAAAAGAAAGGAGGATGTCATATCGGTCACTGTCATGACAGGTGCTTGATACAGCTTCCTCAATCCAGCCTGAGGCTATGTCATTGAGGGTTTTCTAAGTAATAATTCTCTTGATAATGTTGTAGGAAAACCTTTTTTTCAAAACCTCTCCCATGGGCCTCTTTAATCTAAATGTTTATACCTTACCTATATCCTGCATCCTACTACCACTGGAAAGATTCAAAAGTAAACACGCGCGCGCGCACACACACACACACACACACACACACGAACAGACACACAATGCAAATGAACCCAGAGCTAATGTATTTATAGGTAAGCCAACCGCTTCGACTCCCTGACTTTGTTAGCTGTGCTCCCACATTTCACTGTGTCGTGTACACAGAGATAACGTTACAGCACATCGAGCAGGCGCACAGTTTGCCACGGTCATTCACATGAATCTTTTGAGACACATTCGTCGAGCTGCTGAAGGAATTCACCTCCGCCAATAGCCATCGCGCAAATATGTGATGCTTGCGCTCTCTCGCGCATACACAGCCAATCCTTATCAGGGGAACATTCCTCAGTTAACCATGTGCAGCCACCACTCTCTCGCTCTCGGTTTCTCTCTCTCGCCCTTACTCACTCTAACACTCAGCCAAACCCAGAAGTGAGCGAGTAACAAACTAGACTGTTTTCAGGTTAAGTCATTGACATTGCTCAAAGTAATGCACGCCTTTGTTATGAATGGCCAAATATTGTGCCTGTAAAGTGTCAGGATAAGGTAAGAGACATGGAAGAACTGGGAGAAAATGATAGGTGGATGGAGGGATGAGAGTAGAGAAGTACTTACAGTTTATCATCAGCGATGTCAGAGAGGTGAAGGGTCGTGGTGTCTGTCTCCGCAGCAGAGGGGTAACTATGACAACCCCCCATGGCACAGAGCTAGGACCTGTTGGCACCTCCAGAAACCCTTGCCATCCCATAAACACGCTTTTACACCCTAACCCTGAACTCTCGCTGAAACGGACAAATAGGTGTGTTCGCACACGATTGTCTCCGGTTCACACTCACAGGAACCGGGATTAACATACAAGCGCCAAGTCCAACAACTTTCCTTTCCTCCAAAGGTCCGAGCGCGATCGAAAGAACGTTCCTGAAGGAAAAGATCCACGGTGTACAGAAAGGCTCCCGCTTCTCTCTTTCTACTTCTCTCTCCTGTGTGTGAGTGTGTGTGTGTCCTCTTTGTCTCCGTCACCCCCCTCCACCTCCCAGGGCCCCTCCTCTCGCGGAGGAAGGCGGACAGGCAGGTTTCTCCACAACGCAGAGCCACAACATATTTACCCTACGCTCGGCTCCTCCCCTCCCAACCCCACCCCTTCACTTGATTTCATCCTCCCTCCAGAATTCCCCACATGCGCGCTCAGATCCCAGGTGCAAATGACAGAGGTGATTCACTTGCAGTCGTGTGTGCGTGTGTGTGTGAAGGAAGAGAGAACAGGAAAAGACTTAAGTGTTTTCATCTGTGAAGCCCTCATAAACTATAACAGTAGGATGTCTCTGGCAAAGACCTCAGCACTTCTCTCTACGACATTTCTAGGGACTGCTGTGGCTGGTTCTACTTTATGTGTACGAGTCATTTTCTATCTTGTACTACCACTGAGCAGGTCTGTGGCAGTGGCAGTTACAACTCTACTGTCATGTGACCCTTTCTCTCAGGGTGTAGGCAGGGTAGGGCTTTTGAAGGGTGGCTATATTTACCAAACGATTTACATCTCATATGTGTCAAACAGCACTGGAACCTAATCCCATACCTGGCCCTAAAGTAAACAGATTTGTGGCGCTGCTACAGAGTGTGTGTGCCGTAGGCTACCGTGTCAGTGTCAAAACCACAAGATAGAGACAAGGTTTAATCTGGATAGACATATTTATTAGTTTCATATCTGAATGTACAAGCTAAGTTCGACAACAGGTAACTGACACGTTACTGTCTATACAGCAAAGACCACCAGCATCAGACCACTTTACAAAAGCCATCTGACTACACAGAGCTGTCTGGAACTCACTCTCTGACACACAGCCCATGTGTTTGTACCACATGTGTAAGAGTGTGGTAGCCTATGGGTCAGATACAGTGCATGGGGCTTGGAGGTGAAAGGTATGATATATTCAGACCCTGTACACAACCCTGACTTCCTGCTTAAAGCCTGACTAAGGTGCCCAGTTCTATCTCACACGTTTTCTTTCAATGACTCGGCAGGTTTCAGCTATTCTGTCGTTGAGAAAACAGCTCTTTGGGTTGAATATTGGTGATGAGCTTGGAGAAAATGCTAGGGGACGTAGTGAAACAGAACTGGGCCAGGCTGGATCCCAACGGTGAGCTCTTCTCCACAGTCCAGTCTACAAAGGACCCGACTGCCATGTTGCTTCTACCCAAATTTTAAGGAGAAGTAAACCACTTCACAGGATTGAGATCCAGCCCTTCCCTAGAGGGAAGACATACTTTGGCAACAAGCTTTGTGGAGAAACAGGCTGATTTTCAGATAATTCAGTCACTCGTTCAAGTTAAAACATGCCCTATTTTGTGACACAAAATGGACGGATTTGCCAAAGTTTAGTAGGCTAGCAACCAAAAAAGTGCTTTCAAAAGTGCTTTAAATATGTGATTAAATTACAAAAACATAAATTAAAATATAGGTATGTGAACTTGTATCTGCTCCAGCCCTGATAAGGACAGGACATTTGTTTTACTAATAAAATAAAACATGTGAAGTCACAGGAAGTATATGGAAGACACACCGTATATTCCCCATATACTAAACCTATAAAACAATCTTGAAATAAAAGTTACACACGCGGTCACTCACACGCTCACAAACAGAGGAAGTATGTAGCAGAGGAACTGGAACTGATGCTGGGGTACAAAGAAAAATTAACATAGTTATTGCCTCATTTCAACAGAACAATACACACACAGCAACCTGCAAAACAACCGTTTTACCATACATCTGGATTGATTCCAAAAATAGAAGATATACTGTTTATATATATACTGTTTACATAGATTACGTTTACATATTACCAAGAAGAAAAAGCCACAACCTAATACAGGTTCAAATGTCACAATATTACATTTAAACAGTTCCGTGGGAGGGTGATATGCGGGTCCTTGACCCGGTGTTGGTGAAAGTGTGTGTGTCCGTGCGTGCGTGCACATACACGTGTATTAGCGTCACACAGGTGTGCTTTCGTCACATCCCCCGACCCTTCTTTAGACCTGAGAACACACTCTTTTTAGACAAGAGCCTAAACACTCTCACACTCACGCACACACACACTATAAACAACTAGACAACCTGAAATGCTCCACAGACAGAGAAAGGCAGAAACAGAGAGATGCAGAGCAAGGGGGGAATTGTCCCAAAAAGAAGAGATTCGAATGGAACCATTTTTCTCATGACTTATGATCAAAATGTGCACTTCAGATCGTGACAACGAAAAAAAAAAAAAAAAAGTTCACTGAAACGGCACAGTGACAGAAGTTGGCTTCGAGGATCTTTCAGTGTTCCCCTCTCCCTCACCCCCCCCCCCCCTCCAGCCCTCCCTGCTCTGAGCTGAGGACAGAACCACAGCCTGAGGATAGCGCCTCAGCTCCCTCCTCAACAAAGAGTTTAAGTGCAAAATCTTGCTCAGCCAAGGAGCCAAGCCAAACAACCCCGACGACAACATAAAGCTGAATCCCACACACACACACACCCCCATACACGCACAAGCACACACGCACAGTCCCTGTGTGATGATGTTACTGTATACTTAGGAGACACTACTGTGGGAGCAGGGACAGATTTATTGGTTGGTTGTTCTCAGTCCGGAAGCTTCCGCTCTCCCCGTGCCTCCCTCTTTTTCTGAATCAGCTCTGGACACTGACCTGGCAAGACAGCACTGCCGAACACCACAGGATGCTGTATAATGAAGTGTGTGTATAAGTGTGTGTGTGTGCGTGGCTGGGTGTGTACCGCATTTCTAGGCTGGGCCGTTTGCAGAGGGGGGCGTCTCTCTGTGGGGAGATGAGAAATGAATGCTGTTAAGATGGATACTTACGTTTGACATTATTTTCATTTAGCACTTTACTCTGCCAACCTCCTCTTCGCACCGCTCCGCCCTCAGAGAAAAGTCTTCAGGGCATCACATTTAAAACATTCCCTTTTTTTAAATATTACATACAGTCACCGAACAGTCCCCTACCTTTCATCAGCGGCTCAAGTCAACAAACGTAAACTGATCCGCGAGGAAAATTTTGTCTACCCGTTTTCAAATTCCTAACGACGTCGGCATGGATAATGATAAATATTCGCTTCCATCCAACGGCTCACACAGGAAAGAACAGCGGAGAGGAAAGGCCCCCGTGTTTGACCGTTCGCGGGTGCGACAGCGACGCGCTCTCGACGCGGACGACCGCATCGTTCTAGAAGACTCCGCACGCGCGCAGCTTACTTAGGGAGTGCTGCAGGGCGGTCTGTGGGGGGCCAAGAGGCGGCGTGGGTCGCGTCGCCGTCCTTCTCCTTCTTCTTGTCTTTCTTCTCCTCTCTGGCGGAGGAGGGTCTGTCCGGGGGCGGCTTGTTCTCCTCACTAGAAGAAGAGAGGCCACAGCTGTCTAGACGGAACCACAGCTCCAGAACTCAGCAGACTGGACGCGTTCAGCCGGGCGTGCCAGCAGCAGCCTCGTCGTCAGTCACACTCACTTAGTAGTAGACCATGCGCACACACACACACACGCACTCCTGCTTCAGTGCGAGTCTTGCACGCTACACTTTCTTTCACAGTGGTCGAGATCTCCATAAAGCCTGAACCCCCAAGCCTTGCTCAAACATGACACACGGCCAGATCAGAGACACACACCTCTGCCTCTACATACCCTCTGACCGCTGGTCTGAATACTCTGGAGGGGAGAGGAGAACACAGGGGGAGAGAGGGGACAGGGAGGGGGGAGGGGACGGGGGGAGATGGGAGGAGGAGAAGCAGGAGGACGGACACGGGGGGAGGTAGAGGGAGCAGAGAAACAGGGAGGGTAGCAGGATCGGGCAGGGTGTGTTTGGGCAGTGAGAGGAGAAGGGGTAGGAGGACAGGGTTGGTGTGAACAGTGAGACAGGGAGAGGAACAGACTGCACTGAAGTGGAAAGAGAAACTGAGTGTGTGTGCGGGTGTGCGCGTGTGCGGGTGTGTGCCCACCTGGTGAAGACCGCCCTCTCGCGCTTGGCATCCACGGTGAGTCGGAGGGTCTCTTTGCCGGCGACCGTGGTGATCGTCTCCGTGGTGACCGTCTCCGTGGAGACGGACTCGGTCTTCTCGTCCTCCTCCTCGCTGTCGGAGCCGCCTGACGAGGAGCTGTCCGACGCCACCAGGGGGGCCTTCCTCGCCACGCACACGCTCCACACACAGGCTGCAGACGTGGAGGGGGGGGGGGGGGGGAGGGGGTCACACGCCTTCATACCTCCAGTAGAGACAGGGACAGAGAGATGTGTGAGAGTGTGTGCGCGTGTGTGTGTTCAGACTTACGGTTCCGATCCTGGTCCGGCTTCGTTCCGTAAGACCCGCTGACCTCCGAGTCCACAGGAGAGCTGCATCTCGGACCCGTCTCTGAGCTGAGGACACACACACACAGGGCTTAGAACGCTCTATGGAGACACGCGTGCCCGCGCGGCAGGTGAAAGAGGCACACGCACCAGCAGAAGGGTTGGAAGTCTGTAAACTTGGCCCAGCCCTTTTCCTCCGTCTCCGTGGCGACCGGCTGGGGGGCGACGCTGTCCCAAGCCGAGATGCCGGTGCCTGCGGCGGGGGCCTTGGAGTTCACCTCCCCGAAATCGGCTGTCCAGCCGACGCCTGACGGAAATGCGACAAGTTCACTCGCGGTCACCATGAGGCGACGGCGTGAGGTGGAGCGTGCTGCTGCGTGACCTGACTTGAGTGGGACTCACTCTGGGGGGGCTCCGTCGGCGTCTCCTTCTCCACATTTTCTGCTCCCTCTTTTTGCCCCTCCCCCTCGTCCGCGTCGGTGCCCGGCGTGGGAGGCTCGGCGCAGGGGCCCGGCGCGGGGGCGTCGCTCGCCCCGTCGCTTTGAGACGGGGGCCTGTACCACTGGGAACCACCGAACCTGACAGACAGAGGGAGAGAGAAGAGGACTGGCTGTATGTGTGTGTCAGGGCATTGGATCAATGCGTCCAGTCCACGGTGTCTGTGTCTGTGTGTGTGTGTGTGTGTACCTAGTTCTGGACTTGCCCTGCCTTGCATAGTTGATCTCCTTCTCTTCCCAGATGTCCTCCTCATCGTCAAAGGGCTGAATTTTCTCCTTGGCGCACGCCTCAAACACGGTGGTGCTGGACTGCAGACGACACCACACACACACACACACACACACACGCACACGCAGCTTCTTACTATACCAACAGACGGCAGGTGAACGGCTCATTGCAGCTACTCCGTAAAGTGGCATGCTGGTTAACTCACACTGTCCTCCCCTCCGTCCATGTTCATGTTGATCTCTGCAATACGGTCAAAGGTGGCACTGCAAGGACAGGTGCAAATCCCTCTATGAGTACGCACAAACACACACACACACACAGAGAAACTCTGTTGAAACACAGATGGGCCGTCTCTTACTTGATGCTGTCGTCGTGCTCGGCAAACTCCTCGTCGTTGAAGCCGAACTGATCCACAAAGTTTGCGGTCATCTGCTGGATCTGGTAGTCTGAGAAGGCCTGCCAAGAAATCCAGTCGCATCGCTACGGGGTCAGCTGGTGGGCCGGGTCGTGGTTGTGTACACGTGTGGGTGTGTATGGGTGTGTACGTGGGTGTGTGTGTGCAGCGGACCTGTTGCAGTGACATTTCATTGGGAAACGGGCTCTCCATGTCATCGTCCTCACTGGAGGAGTGCAGGTTGTGGGTGCTGACCTGAAACACAGCAAACAAGGTCACAAGCAGCATTGAACACAAGGAGACTCGGCGACTGCAGGAAGACACAACCTGCAGTGAGGTGTTTACCAGGTCTACCGTGTTCTTCCTGTTGGTCTCCGTGAGGGTCTGGTCCACGAAGCTCTCCCAGCGCCCCCTGCAGTCTTCAGGGAGCTCTGCAGCCAGGGAACACACCGTGCCACCACAGCCAGTCAGATGGAACCAGCGACAGTTTGTTATGAAAAGTGGACTGGGTATAACACTCACACACTTCGCGCGCGCTCCCTCTCTCTCGCTGTCTCAATCACTGTCTCTCTCTCTCTCTCTGTCTCAATCACTCTCTCTCTCTCTGTCTTTCTTTCTCTCTCTGTCTCAATCACTCTCTCTCTCTCTTTGTCTCAATCACTCTCTCTCGCTCTCTCTCTCTCTCTGTCTCAATCACTCTCTCTCTGTCTCAATCTCTCTCTCTCTCTCTCTCTGTCTCTCTGTCTCTCTCTCTCTCTCAGACTCACCTGTGATGAGACTGCTAATATGGGTCTGTACAGGGCCTTTCTCCAGGTTCTGGACCACTGTGTTGGCAATCCTGGTCAGGTGACCCATGTAGCCCCTCCTCATTCCCCCCCCTGCCCTGGAAACAGAAGCGACGACACACTGACGCTCCGGGGAAGCGGCACGTCAACGCAACAGAAACACCGTAGCCAGACAGACAGTCGCTTACTGTATTTTGTCATTCTCCTCCCAGGCCTCTAGAATCCTCTGGACCAAGCGACAGTGCTGGAAAAGCTGGGCGAAAGACACAGAGAGAGAGCCAGAGGGAGGGGTGGAGATATTTTGAGAGTCTCACAGGCGCTGCACCAAATCAGGACACATGCAACTCAAACGGAGATGACACCTACATGTGCCACCAGCGTGTTGTGAGAGACGTCAGGAGCCACGGACGGCTCTGGAGGTTTGGGACTTGGTGGGGCCTGTTCCTGCTGGGGCTCCTTGACAAGCCCGGGAATTTCCTGGGGCCCTGGGCCTGGCTGGGGCCTCCCCTCCTGGGCAGAGTGGCAGAGGACACCGGCCACACACAGCTCCACTTGGAAGTGCAAGAAGTTATTCCAGGTGAACTTAAAAAACAAGTCCTGCAAAAACAAAAAACACGTATCACTTGATGAACATTGTAGTTCAAGTGTTTCCCACAGATTAGAAAACTATATGTGGCGGGGGGGGGGGGGGGGGGGGATTGGAAATAATTCACAAAATCAACAACAACAAACAAATAATTTCTGCATATGCAGGTAGCGACGCTGCATACAGGGTGCTAAATAACTATTTAACTGTTCGGCTCCATGACGCCGGGTAAGTAGCTAGCTCTTGAAACTTCTCACCAAAAGAACGTAGGGGAACCTTCGATTAAGACATGTCCGTCGGTACCTAGCGAAAAGTAGCCTCAACTTTCCTAGACCTTTAGCTACGGCACTAATGCTGAAGGCTCGCTGATGTAGCTGTCGGTCTCACTAGAACGGCGTATGCATTGTTGCTAACGTGTGCTGACGTAGTGACTGTGTGTGTATGTGAGAAAGACGCGTGCGTGAAAGAGACGGAGGGAGAGCAGGGAAAGGAAATGCAGCTGAACGAATACGCTGCGTGTTTTTACCTAAATAGCGATAAAAAAAAATGTTTTACGAAACGCAATGTGTGGCGGCCGGAGTTGATTCTGTGGCGCACCGCCACAAATTAGTCTATGTGTGGGAAACACTGTAGTTTTTCGACTGAATACACCTATGAACAGGCCGCTTCTCTCGACGACGGTAATATTCCGTGTCCGGTGTTGGCGAGTATCTCACCAGAAGCAGGTCCAGGGCATTGAGCCTGCAGAGCTCCTGGAGGACCCCCGTGTTGGTGGGAGAACTGGTCTGAGAGCCGCTCTGCAGCAGGGAGGCCACCAGCCTGGCCGCGTGGAGGCGACTGTTGCCCAGCGGCTCCTTCAGCACGCCCAGGGTGGTCAGCATGGGGCCCCGCTACACAAACACAGCACACGGACACGCTTGACCTCACAGAGACGGAATCAGTTTCGGGCTTTAACGCGCCGCGTGGAGGTCCTGTACCGTGGAAATTCCTCCGCGTGCTTCCCTACGGGGGTGTCCTTTTATTGGATGTCACGTTTAGACACGGCTGCGTGTGCACTGTGCGGGTATTTACCTTGGGCGGATCCAGCAGCAGTTGGTGGAAGTCTGTGAGGTGGGGGAGGATAGCCAGTAGGATGCTGCTGTTGACTGGGTAACATCTCTCGCATCCCTGGGCACACACATCCATCAGACTCTCCAACCTAAAACACACACACACAAGTTGACAGAAGTGCAGTGGATTCTTTTCCCAAGTCTTAAAGATGGACACGGACAGAGCCGGTGGCACTCACACGGGCCTCCGGATCTCCAGCAGGGTAAGAAGCACTTGAGTTCCGTTGACGATGCAGCTCTCCGTCCTGTCCCCCTCAAACATGTTCTTCAACAGCTGTCCCACACACTCCTGACTGTGGAAACACAGAGGATTGGGAGATCACCTGCATGTGTGTGCGTGCGTGCCCTTGTGTGTGCCATTCTAGAAGTGTGTGTGTGTGTGTGTGGTTGGGAGGGGGACACTTACGACTCCAGAACAGCAAGCAACGGGTCAGGCACGGAGTTCTCCTGGAGCTGATTGGCCTGGTCTCTGCTGAGACGAATGATGTCACACACCGTCTGGGACGCATTGGACTGTCTCTGAAAAATACACACACACACACACATCGGGCTCACATCCTTTGTGTCACCGATCGGATCCGTCGCCGATGGCGTGGTTTTGCCTGCGTTTGTTTCTATGTTTACATGGTTGTGCAGCTCTGTGTCTCACCTCGTCATCGATCCCTGGGTGAATGAGTTCAATGAGCCTCTGGGCGAGTCTCTCCTTATTCAGCCACTGCGGAGAAAGATTTTTGTTGTTGTTGTTGTTCCATTACACTAAGTGGGGAGTTGTGGCCAAGTTTAGTAGTGTATGTGTGTGTGGGTGTCTTACATTAAGTGTCTCCTGTCGAAGAGGGGCCGGCTCCACACAGCTGATGAGGCGCAGTAGCAGATCCATCATGGCCGACGCATCGATGTGCCTCAGCACCAGAGGCAGGAAGCCCTCCTTCTCACGCAGGAACCAGATCACCTACAGAGACGACAGCTGAATACGGCTGACTGGACGTAGAGGGCTTAGACCGGCCAGGGGGGGTTTACCAGAGGAACACTCCACTGGCTGTGACAAGTTTTGAATAACACTTGAACACACGCTGAAATCAGTGTGTCCATATCAATGTCCATTCAGAAGCCAGTTTCTTTCCAAGGGCCATCGGGCTTCTGAATGGACATTGATATGGACACTGATACACTTTTACTAGTCACTTTACACACTGTCACTTTCAGCTACTGGTTGCACTATCAGCACTATTGTACTTCACTTGCTTGTCATAGGTTAGCATAGGTTTATAAGGTTAGTATATAGGTTATTTCAGCTTAGCACCTGGTTGAACTATCAGCAATATTGCACGATTGTACTTCACTTGTCTAGGTTAGTATAGGTTTATATGGTTAGTATAGGTTATTATTTGTATTATGTGTGTTTAGGTTTAGTATACTGTATTGTATATTATTTGTATATGAGGAGGTGTACTATATTTTAGCTTATCATAGATGCAATTTATGTTCTGTGTACTTATATGTTATGTTATGCCAGGTTGCTCTGCGTTGTCTTGTTCTAAGAATTTCAGTGCCCAGTCTGACCCTGTGCTGTTCTGTGCATCTGACAGTAAAAGACTTGAACTTGGCTCTTGGTCACATATGGCATGATTTGACCGAGGCCAAGAAAGTGAGAAGGGGATGAGCCTAGATACAGGAACGTATCGGAGTTTCAGCTTCACCGTCGTACTGTAACCAAGTGGTGGGTGTATTGGAGGTTGAGGTGAAGATGTGCAGAGGATTTTGGAGTCCTCTGTGTGTGTGTGTGTTACCTGCTCTGTCTTGCGTGTGATAAGGTTCCCAATGGTCTTGCTGAAGAAGGAGGCTAGGAGGGGGTTGAGGGGGGAGGGCTGCTCCAAAAAGGCATACAGGGTTTCCAACAGCGGCTTCTCGTTCCCCAGCTTATCGTTAATGACAGCGACATCACATGTCAGCAGCTCACATGCTATGTTAGGGTACCTGCAACAAATACAGGCCTGGTCAGTCACAGACCTCCACATCCTGACTGAGCCAGAACGCTTTCATAAACCACACTGGTGTAAACATGTCCATGTACTAAGGCTAAAGGATATGGCTATTTTGCCCCCATTAACCATCCCAAATTTTGCAGTTTTGTTCATAATTGGTGAAAGTAAGACAATTGCATTTTCGGGGGACACACACACCAATATCGGATATATTTCATGAATTCTGGGCTTGAGCCATCGTTTCTGGACCGCCAAAGATCCTGTAAACTATACAGTGGGCAGTGTATAGTCTACTAGCACACTCACTTGAAGCGCCAGGTCTCCTCCACACCAGCAGGGGGCTCTGTAGTTATGAGACGAAGCAGCTCCTGCATGCAGCTGTCCTGAGACAGGAACAGGAGGAGCCTAGCGCGCATGGAGACATGGAAAACCACTCTTTGACATTGGCACAAACAAACAGGCTACTCAAAGGAAATGCTATCATGCGACAGTAACCTGCGGTTCTGGGCCTTGCATTCCTGCAGCACATCCTCCTCGTCCATTAGCTCTGTGAGGGTGACGTCCTCCTTATCCAGCAGAGCCTCCAGGTGGGACGAAGTGTGCAGGTCAAACTTCCAAAACATGGCTGCTGCTGTCGCAAGCTCACACACTCAGCTAGGAGAGGAGAGATGGAGGCGGGTTGTAAAATAAACATCACATTTACATGTAGTCATTTAGCAGACGCTCTTATCCAGAGCGACTTACAGTAAAGTACAGGGACATTCCCCCAAGGCAAGTAGGGTGAAGTGCCTTGCCCAAGGACACAACGTCATTTTGGCACGAACCGGCAACATTCTGATTACTAGCCCGATTCCCTAACCGCTCAGCCACCTGACTCCCGGAGATCTCGACACAATAATACATCGACATGATGTGACAGGCACTGTTTATATGTGTGTATCGAGACTAACTGGATATCTTACCCGTGGATATGGAGTGTCCTCAGTCAGTGCTCTGTGAGCACGCAGACCTGGGTCTCGAAGATTGCAGGTGGCCTGGATATAAAGCAGCATGGGTGTCTGCAGTCAACAACACAGCTCTCTCACATTCACTCTACACCCCACACAATCTCACACCACAAGCACAAACGAACTCTCGCACGTAGAGATGTCTGCAACCTGAAAGACATGTGGGTGGGGAGTCTGAGTAGAGGTGAAACATGCACTGGTAGTCATCCTGCTGCAACCCTACCCACTGTTTTGTTGTGGAAAATAATAGGCCAACTCTTGAAAAGCAAGAATTGGGATCATTCCAGACTCCAGTGGGGCAAAATAGTGCTTTGCCTCTTTCAGGAAGCTTTCTCTGTAACTGAGTTAAAGATGCATGTCTGTATAATGACATTATCTGGCTTCCTCTGAGACACACACTCGACAGAGGTTCAGAGGTTCTGCCAACAGACTGAGGGCAAGCTCTGCTATTATAATACACTGTTGTCCAACTATTATCTGGGGTGATGTCATTATCTGTTTACTGCAGAATAGATCCACTATCTCTGGTATCCAGTGTTTGTTGTGAACTATAGCCTAATTGTTCTCAAACATGTAGTATTAAGCATCAAGCCGCCTGACCTTGACTCAGACAGTGGTGTCGAAAATAACTTTACACAGTGCGCTAGGTTCCTGAGTGTGATTCACTGCAAACAACTGTTAGGAGACTGGCAAACCACTACATCAAGTAGTTTGTTGTGGTTGATGTAACTCGAAAGCACACAGCCTGTCACATGATTTGAAATGCACTGTCATTTGAGATGTATCATAGGTAATTTTTTATGGCAGTCACATTTAATGAAGTCAATATGCCAAGAATTGGTCCAGTCACCATACAGGTGGTTTGGAGACCACTGGGGTTTAGCCTGACAAAACCAAAACAACATATTTTCAAGGATGCGTGACCGTGATGGCACCTGCTTTCCAAGTCTAAGTAGTATGTACGCATTAGATAATTATGTAATTTATCATATGATTTGAAGTAGACTGAGTTTTGACAATGACATGGCTAGTAAGCTTTCTAACTGGGGCCTGCACCAGTAATGACATCGCAGGCTAATTTGTGAAACTCGTCAACAGTCGCAGGGACTGGTGGGACCGATTAGCACACAATCACTGCTACATTAGCTTCCACCAGCTAGCCCACAACAACATAAACATAAATATTTTGTGGCCTTCACTTTTAGTCAATGCCGTTGGCCAACACACCAGCAGCGCTAAAAACAACTAGTCCATTAGTCTACATTTGACAAGGTAAACAACTAACACCAAAGGCAAAGCCTGTAAAATCTATAAAAACGTATCTACCTTACCTTGAGTGACCAGTCTTGATTTAGGCCAGATTACACTAGCCCGCTCTGGCCTATTTTTCATATGTCCCAGGCCAGTCAGCTGTGCAGTTGCACATCTCCAGACTGTCCGTTTCACCCATCATTATTGCAAAATCGGTCACAAATCTGACGAATGTTTAGCTAGGTGAGTCGGTATGGGCCAGGTTCCGTTTTGATTTAACCTTCCCGTCTAATTAAATTGCAAAATACATCGATTAAACTGATCGTTTAGCCCCACGATAGCATCTGGACTCTAGCTCAGCTAGCTAACTGCAACAGCAAAAGAATCTCGCTGCTGTCATATTTCAAAATCAAAATGGCTGGCTCTGTCACGGGAACGCGCAAGAAAAGTTGTATACTAGCTAGCTACGTTATACAGTACAGTAGCCTGGGTAACACGTGTTTGTAACATAATGCACAATGATTTACACAGTCCTTGATCAGAACTCCAAACTTGCGTTTAATATTTAGAATGTCGATCTAACCAAACGCATCACGATCCGGTGTGGATCGGTGAGATTTGTTGATACCAGAGCCATAGAAAAAGATTTTTTTCTATGGCTCTGGTTGATACGTAAAGAAACTGGCTTTAGCCACTCACGCTAGTGCTGGTTGACGCATTGCGTATGACGTTTTCACCCGGCTTGTCTTCTCTGCTCTGGTTTCCTCCGCAGAAGGTCTTTCTGTTTGTAGCCGCTTAGCATTATGTCGAACGTGGTGGATACTAAGCTCTACGACATCCTAGGAGTTTCGCCCTCCGCCTCCGAAAACGAGCTGAAAAAGGTGTGTTGTCTTATAACGATGCTTGCATGTTAGTACAAGTTTGGCAACAAATGATTAGCGGGGAAAAGACGTGGATGATAATTTGATCTGGCCTTGCTTGTCAGCCAAGACGATGCCTGCTAGTCAGTCTGGCTAGCAAAACTGGCTAGCGAAGCCAGAAGGAAAACGATAGCTTGCTAACTTTAGCATCGCTAGCAGCCAAACGGACTAGCGCGATAACGTTTGCCAAACTCACGAGGCTAGTAGTGTTACAGTAGGCGTTATCGTTAGTGTAGTAGTGTACCTTGTTGACGCAAGTTTAAATTATATTAATTTATCAAGTCGTCGATATGCTCAATTATATCAGTAATATCGAGTATGCTAAACACGGATCCTTGCTAGTTCGTGCTAGCTTAAGCTAGCTAACGTAATGTACTGACTACTGTACAGTACAGCCATACCATAGCTTAGAAAGACTGAGCAATACAGGACACACGCAATACCTCCACGTACAGAGCTAGCTAGTTCTTCAAGCAACGATCTGCTTTACATATAATATTTAACCATCTTACTAGTTAAAGCTAACTATGACTGTAGATGGGTGAGGTTAAATCGTAATAGTTGGATGGTTTTGTGATTCTTTTGTCCAAAAAAAACAAAGTTACTGCTGACTGTAGCTAGCTAGCTAACGGCTTCGAGCCGTTCAGCATCTGGCTATCATGGCTCTTGGTGGCTAATACCACTAGCAGCTAGCCAGCCATTCAGATGATGCTAATCTAGGTAGATAGCCAACTTGACCAGGTATAGACATGCTCTCAGTGAACCATTAGTAGTATGATGACACGAGTATAACAACTAGACTGAGATCTACAGCGGCTATCCAGATATTTTACTCGACCGATATAAAAAACGATTTATCAACAAGATGACTTGACTATATTGTAGTCGTATGCTGTCTAAGGCCTTACATTTTTTCGTCTGTGTAGGCATATCGCAAATTGGCCAAAGAGTATCACCCCGACAAGAATCCTGATGCCGGGGACAAGGTATTTAACACTAAAACATATCAGCACAAATGTAACATCGCAGCAAGACCCAACCTCTGAAATATGCTTAGTCATTTTCTCAAAACGTGTGTGTTCCTCTAACTCTCATGGTCTCTGTCCAGTTTAAGGAGATCAGTTTTGCCTACGAGGTCTTGACAAACCCAGAGAAGAAGGAATTGTACGATCGCTATGGGGAGCAGGGGCTACGGGAGGGTGGAGGTGGAGGAGCTGGCATGGATGATATCTTCTCCCACATCTTCGGCGGGGGGCTCTTTGGGTTCATGGGGGGTCAGGGCAGGGGGGCCCGCAACGGGGGCCGGAGGAGAGGCGAGGACATGGTGCACCCCTTAAAGTGAGTACAAGTGTGTGTGTGGGGGGGGAAGTGATGTGCTTTTGTGTATGCAGATGATCCTATCCTCCGTTTGGTTGCGGATCCCCTAATGTTCTCCTGTTTTTTTACACAGGGTCTCCCTGGAAGACCTCTACAACGGCAAAACCACCAAACTCCAGCTTAGCAAAAATGTCCTGTGTGTTAGCTGCAATGGGTGAGTTTGGTCTGTCTGTATATGAAATGTCTATTTAAAATTCATAAGAAAAAAATCCTGTTCAAACCATAGTATGCCTTTTGTCCTGCCCTCACAGTCAGGGGGGTAAGGCTGGCGCAGTGCAGAAGTGTGTCGCTTGCCGAGGGAGAGGCATGAGGATTATGATCAGACAGCTGGCTCCTGGCATGGTCCAGCAGATGCAGTCAGTCTGCACAGACTGCAACGGAGAGGGTAATGGAAATACACACGCTCGCCACAACAACCCCTCGCTATGTCCCCCCCAAAAATACAGGGCCGTAGTTACATTGACTGTGTGTGTCCGTGCGCAGGCGAGGTGATCAACGAGAAGGACCGCTGTAAGAAGTGCGAGGGCCGCAAGGTGTCCAAAGAGACCAAGCTCTTGGAGGTGCACGTGGACAAAGGCATGAGGCACGGCCAGAAGATCACCTTCACGGGGGAGGCCGACCAAGCGCCAGGCACTGAGCCTGGGGACATCGTTCTGGTCCTGCAGGAGAAGGAGCACGAGGTAACCCCCCGTCCGCGAGACGCTATATCGAAGCCCATTCCCAGGGTCTGTGTGTGGACCTGGAGAGAAAGCCACTACTGAGCGGAAGTGTGACTCTGTGGATGTTTCCCCATCAGGACTTCCGTCGGGACGGCAACGACCTACACATGACCCAGCGCATCGGCCTGGTCGAGGCTCTCTGTGGCTTCCAGATTGCCGTCACACACCTGGATGGACGCCAGCTTGCGGTCAAATACCCCCCTGGCAAAGTCATAGAGCCAGGTACACGCCCGTCCTCTGGTCACATCAATGAAACGAGTATTTCTCCTTATGCGTGGTATTAAGGTGTGTGTGTTTCAGGGTGTATACGGGTCGTTAAGGGAGAGGGCATGCCCCAGTACAGGAACCCGTTTGAGAAGGGAGACCTGTTCATCAAGTTTGATGTCCAGTTCCCTGACAACAACTGGATTAGCCCTGAAAAACTCACTGTGAGTAGTACAATCTTCACTCCTAGTCTTGATACCCTACCTTGCATCTAGCACACAGCATGTAAAGGTTGGACTGAAATGCTAATATGCTAATAGTTACTCCTTCTGGCTGATGGGATAGGTGGTTGTTCCTCTGTAAATGCATATCCAATCGACAAAAGTGCTGGATTTGTGAGTTTTTTAATGAGAATTGGATTGTGTGTGTGTATCTCATCTCTGCTTGCCTACTGTCGGTGTGTTTTGTAGGAGCTGGAGGACCTGCTCCCTGGACGTGCGGAGGTTCCGGTAATCTCCGCGGACGCCGAGGAGGTTGACCTGCAGGATCATGACCGGGGAACCGGGGCCGGAGCCGGGGCCAGGAGGGAGGCCTACAACGACAGCTCTGACGAAGAGGGGGGCCCACAGGGCCCAGGGGTGCAGTGTGCACATCAGTAGAGACTCACACACACACGCCACACATCAAATGTAACACACACACACACATCTCCGGTTGTACTGCTTATACCAGTTAAGACCTTCCATGTGCATACATACAATCCCCTCTCCTGTCCTATAGAAAGGACATACACACACACACACACCCACACACAGTTTCAATGGGACCGGCCATCAGGCAGCAGCTGGATGTGTGACAACCCTATTGTGTTTCTGGACAGCAGGCCCTCCCATTCAGAGTTCCCAGGGGCCACAGGCCCTGCCTAGGGGCCCACTTCTCAGCTGGACCCAACCCACATTATGTCATCTTTGGCTTCTACCTTTCGCTGTGGAACACACCGGTCTTGTGTATAAAATGCAAATATTGTCATCTCGTTTAACGTGTAGTGTATTCTGTCACAAGTGCATGCTGCTTCAACCAGGAGAAATACAATTTCTAAAAGGCCCAGGTTCAAAGCTCAACTCACACACTTGATACCCAGACCTGTGTATTCTTAAGTTACTGCTATAAAAGTGATCAGATTAACTGGTTTCCTAAAGCATGTCTTTTTTACACAGCCTGCTGAGTCACACAGGAAACTATTATACTCGTTTCCGGTGCGCCGCAAACCCTCATGTCTTGTCACAGAGAGACTTCCTTGTTCAGGTTGGTCTCCACCAATCGCAACGCTAGCTAGATCATTAGTAAGGCCTGTTATCAAGTAAACCGATTTCTTTGTTCAGATCTTTAGCTTTTGTGTTTTTGTTTCACAGTGAATGTGTGTGTGTGTGAAGCCACAGCTTGAGCCCCAGGTGTCTTGATATTTTCAGCCGGAGGGCAAAGCTAAACAGATGTGGGTACATGCTCGTGTCTGTGCGTTTGTATCTGTACAGGTATGAGTGTGTGTGTGTGAGACGTGCTCCAGAGGCTCTGTGCATCAGAGCTGCTGTGGAATGTTTTGGCTTCATGACTCATAGATGTTTCTGCTCCGTGTTAGGCAACAGTGTGAGCAGACCCTGTTTAAGGTCAGTTATGTACATATACATATATCTAAAAATAACAAAAACATTAGAATGTGTTGATTGGTTTGAGGCTCATGATAAGGAGCCAGAGGTTCTTCTTAAATGTGTCGAGCCCAGAGGGGGGAGGGAAACCTCTGGACCCTGCCCATGTCCTCCTGTATCATACACATCTCTCTAAACCAGTAGAACTGTCACACAAACTCATGGACATTCATCACTTTGAACCCCCCCATCCGCTATAGCGTCGACCAGTCCTGGCGATGGGGGTCCTTTGCTGTTTTGGCCGTGTGAGAAAGGCTGCTGAGCCAGGTGCGGGTGGAGGGAGCAGATGGCGCCATGGGGCTGTTTCATTGTATATGTCATATATAGTCTGCAGGAAGGAGTGCCGCCCGATCTCTACAGACAACGACAGGAGTCTTTCATAAACAATGTTATTGTTGATGCTCATGTTTGTGAGGATGAGAATTAAACTGTATAATAAACTCAAGTTACCATCCACCGTCTCCACACATGCTTTGGATTGTGTCTGGGACTGGACATGCAATGTCAACTAAAACATGACAATCTTTAGGTCACTGCATTTCTTTTTAGTAAGAGCCAATATTGTTCTTAGAGTAGTGGGTGTCGGTGGATAGCCTCTTCAGAGGCCTGGAAGCGTAGCCAGGCGTGGCTCATCGAGAAGGGGGCCGTGTGTAAAGCGCCCAGCCACTGTAGCCCGCGTCAGTCTGCCCCTTCCTCCGTCTCGGCGCCCTGGAGGACCACCGGAGCCAGCAGCTCCTTGAACCCTGCTGTGTTCCTGCCGAGGGAGAACACAACGAGAGCTGCAGAACAAGGGAGAGGTGGGATGTTTTGAGGGGTGGTGGGGCCGCCCTATGAAACGTCCTATGGCGGAGGTCCTTACCTGTCTCGTTTGGACTGCATCACATAGGAGCGTTCCCTCCTCACCTGCTCCAGTCGCTCCCGTACCACGGTATTCTGCTGGCTCTTATCCTCCTGAGACACGCGACACACACGTTCAACACTGACAAGAACACAGCTGTAGGCTACTCACCTATGGGAGGTTGTGTGTGTGTGTGTGGGGCCTACTCACTTGTGGTAGGTTGTGGGTGAGGTGTCGGAGCCTGTCCTTCTGTTTTAGGCCCAGCAGGTCTTCTTCTGACTTCCTGTTCTGAATGATGGACAGGCGCTCCTGAACCTGAGACACAAAGGGAAAAGGCAGCATTAACAATGTTTTTGTTGTTGTTTTTTGACAGATATAGGCTGTCACAATGAGGATTCTCGGGCACGTGTCTCCCTCCTCTCTCACCCGTAGCAGTTGTCTCTCTCTGTCTCTCTGCTGCTTGTGCTCCACCTTCTTCTGCATGTCCACCAGACTGCGCATCGTTCTCTCCCTCTCCATCACAGAGACGGGCTCCCCGGTTCTCTCTCTACCCAGTACAGAGTCTTGCATCCTCGCACTCTCAGGGACACATTCCGCCTGCGAGGCATAAGAGGCATGAGGAGGATTGGATTTGGATCATTCGCAGTATAACCTTCCGTTTTGAAATCACATTACGCCAGCATGATGACTCATGTCTAGTACTGAAAGCACTGCTGTATTTCAGTGGTAGTCGGACGGAGGTTTGTGTTGCATTCGGAGGTACCTGGTCCACAGCGGATTGATCCGGTCCACTTTGAGTCCAGGGTTCAGTGGCTGCGTGGCACACTTCCTGTTGTGCTGGCTGCCCTCCCACAGCGCCCAGGTAAGCAAACTCACCGGGCGCCGCTGCGAGTACGTCGTCATTGCTCTCCTCCTCCACAGGAACACCGCTCGTCCCAGCCTCGTCCTCAGGCACAGAGTGTGTGCGTGCCACGTCGACAGCGCCCGCGGTCTCTGTGTGTGTGACCGGGGTGTGTGTGTAGAGATCCACATCACACCTTGCTTCTCCCGTCTCCAGCGGCGTCCTCAGGGCCTGGTCACCCCCGGCAGTAGCAGCCTCTCTCTGTGGCACAGCATCGGAGAACGCGCGTCAAGTGGCAAACTTTGCGAGGCGGATGGAATAGACGTGCCGTTGTCGAGACAGATGGAACTCAGAGCCTGACCCGATGGTAAACCAGTGATGTCGTACCTGTCCGATATTGACGGTGTGGCCTTCAGTCTGTCTGGGTCCCGGTCCAGCTTTCGAGCTAGACCGGAACAGAGACGAGTCGAGCACCTCCAGCCGTCTAGCCCCGCAGTCTGTCTCCCCCGGGGGGTTTGTGTCCCCGACGGCGTGTCCAGGCGTGTCGCGCGTGTCGCAGGGACTCACACCTTGCACACTGCAAAAGGAATCCTGCTCCACCGCCGCGGCAGACACGTCCTGGACAGAAAACACGGCCCTCCGCATGGTAACGTACATCGTGTTCACAACCACAGTTCCGTAGTTCTACGAGAGAGACTTACTGTGGCTACTTTCTCTGGAGGTTTGCTCCAGGCCAGGGTGATGAGAGAGTCCTGTTTCTCAAAGATCTGGGCTGTCTTGGTGGGACTGCCCTCCTGGCCCACCTTAACCCCTACATGTGCACCCTCCAATCCATGTGCGCTCTCCCCTTCAGTGGAGATGAGGGAGCTGGCTTGGGGTGTGTTGGAGGAATCCACCGTGGGTGGGACGCATAGGATCTCCAGGTAGGGCAGATCCTCAAAGGTTTCCCCACAGCCTGTACACACACACACATCCTCAAACGGCCGCAAAGAAGTGTGTGCGTGTGTGTGTGTGTGATTCGAACTACCTATACAGATATCCTGTCTCTCCCTCCTCCCGTCAGTGTGAACTTGGTTCCCATCCATGGCCCTCTGCTCCGGTATTGCGGCTGTGACATTATTCTGGGCTGGGATTGGTGGAGAGGGTTCCGGGCAGGGGTCGGGGGAGAGGAGGGAGGAGGGGATGGGCGGGGCTTCTGAGGTCAGGAGAGTGAGTAGAGAGTAGAGACGAGGGTTTCTGAGATCACACTCATGCTCCTTTCTCAGGGCCAGTAGATGCTGCTCCCTCTGGTACAAACACACACCCACACACACACACACACACACAGGAGACACAAGGAGATGAACAGATTTCTTAATAATAGAAATCAGAACCACACTGGATATGTTCTTGTGAACCTAGCTCCATGGGTGTGTTCTTACCATGTCCACTAGAGAAGGCAGTACTGCAGAGACCTGGGCCTCCTGTAGCTCCATGAGCTGGGTCAGAAGGACCAGGGCACAGGCTCCCCACTGGAACTGGGAAGAGGGCCCTACTGACTCCAGGGTCTGGCCCTGGGTCTGGGTCTGGGTCTGGCTCTTGGTCTGGTCTTGGGTCTGGTTCTGGGTCTGTGACTGAGGCTGAAGCTGGAGTATAGGAGATCCCAGGGGTGACTGGGTCTGAGTGTGTGTCTGCAACATGGCATGTGTGTGTTTTATCTTCCTCACACACGCCTCCCTCAGAGCAACCTCTCTCCGCGGGGTAAGTACTAGAAGAAAACGTCAACACTTGCTGTTAAACTGCAACGACAGGTCCCATAGTGAATAACAGACAGAGAGACAGGACAACAAAACGACAGCTAGTCGTAAGGACGGACAGAGGGAGAGACAGACAGACAGACCCTTTCCAGATGAGCTCTGGCCTCCTAGCCCCTGCGGATCTTCCAGGGAGACCCCATGCAGCAGCCTGAGCAGGTATCTTCTCTCCTGCTCCTGACTCAGCACCATGTAGTACAGCACAGCCTGCAGGGAGAAGGGAGAGAGTCACTCTCTCCCTGTTATCACAGAGGGAGCAGCATGTGTAGCATGAGCAGCATCACTGGTACTGCACTTCAGTGGATCTCATCCTACCAGTCGGGAAGATCCTACCAGGTCTCCTTGTGAGGCAAAGTTTCAGACCCCACCAGCTCTTACTGGTGTCCCACAGGGCTCCGTCCTTGGACCCCTCCTCTTCTCTCTATACACCACATCCATTGGACCAATCATCACCTCCCATGGCTTCTCCTACCACTGCTACGCTGACAACACCCAGCTGTACCTGTCGTTTCCCCCGACTGATACGGGGATCTCAGCTAGCATCGAGCACTGCCTCGCAGACATTTTTGCCTAGGTGACCACCCAGGCGACCTAGCACCACCTTCAGCTGAGCCTCGCCAAAACAGAACTTCTCATCATCCAGGCCAAAACCTCCATCTCCCATGATCTCAGGAGATGCCTGTCTGAGCACTTTGGATAAAAGCGTCTAAATGAATAAATATAAATGTAATGTAAATGTGAGCGACTGATGAGAGACGTGTCTGTATACCTGCTGGGATGAGGTCCAGGGTGAAGGCTCCACCGCCTTCCCCTCCTCCCCCTGCTCCCGGAGCAAGAGTCGGGCCTGCTCTTTAATCCCGGGGCTCCTCAGCGACGGCCTTAGATAGGGAGGGGAGGGGAGGGAGGAAGGGAGGGAGTGGGGAAGTGGAGGGAGGGAGGGAGGGAGGGGGGAGTGGAGGGAGGGAGAGAGGGAGGGGGGGAGTGGAGGGAGGGAGGGGGGGAGTGGAGGGAGGGAGGGGGGAATGGAGGGAGGGAGGGGGGGAGTGGAGGGAGGGAAGGGAGAAAAGAAGAAACGGAGGAAGGAAGGCGCAGACGATGAAAACGTGCGGTGAACATTGTCCGTTCAGTCCAACGCGGGTTCTGCGAGGACAGAAAAAGCCAAAGACGGTGTTGCGACGCTGTGGCGTGAGAGAGCACAGCGTCTCACCAGGCCTGCCAGGCCTGCCAGGCAGCCAGCAGGGCTCCTGGGGACTGCAGCTCCCGCTGGGCTCTCACTGTGGCCAGTCGGACGTACAGACTCAGCAGCTGCAGGGCTGGCTGGTCCAACCTCCAGAGACACAGGACAACATGGAGCAGGTCAATTCAGTCAGGGGTCTGCCAGAACACTGTGTGTGTGTGTGTGGGGGGTGTGTGTGTGTGTTTACCTTTTGCTCAGCGTTGTCAGTTCCTTTTTCTCATCCTGTTGGGAAGCCTGAATCTTAGCCAGGAGGGAGATGGCCGTCCAAAACTTTACCTTTGGTTGTATCGAATCAGGACAACTCTTCGATGACACGCCCTCATGGGACCTACCATTGAGTTGGATGGTTATCGTGTGGACATGACGACACCATTGTGTGTGTAGGTGTGTTACCTGTATATCCTGAATGCTCCAGGCAGATCACACAGACGCAGCAGGTCGCCTGTTTCCAGTGCCTCCTCGATCCTCTCTCCCAGCTCCGCCACCCTCTCTTCCCGCTGCCATGGCAACAGGTTCTCCCAGTTCTCCTGGCCTGTGATTTGGGTCAGACAAACCATGTTTCTATACTCATCGTTATCACCCCGATTTGATCTGAGGGGTTCCACAGTGCAGTATCTTCTCTCACCCATGTCTTCCTGGAGCATCTCTGTGCAGAGGGTGTGAGTGACTGTGTCGTACTTCACTTCCACCAGTAGATGGAGCTCTGATACGGAGACACACCTCAGCGTGTGAACTCCAGCCCAAGTCCCTTCCACGCTCTCTGACATCTCACCTTGGCTCAGAGATGGTAGGACGCTACACACACCACCTACTACCAGTCTGGAGGAGAAACACACACACACACAGGATTTAAGTAAAACAAGAGAAATATGGATTATTCCGGTAAATGTGTCCTTCCTGATTCCTACCTGGCCCAGCATTGTCTAGCTGTCCTCCTCAGTCTCCACATCCACCCTCTGCTGTTTTCCCCCTGCTCTCTGTCTCCTGCCAGCCTCCCTCTCTGCAGGTAAGGGGCAGTAGAGTGTCAAGCTTCCTCACTACAACCAAGCCTCACCACAAAACGCCAGTACCTCTAAGCGGTCCTCCCGGTCACTGGATGTGGTGTGTGTCTCTGGTGTGGATGTGGATGGATGTGTCTGTGTCCCCACGCTCAGCAGCTGGAGGTCCCAGTAGCGCTGCAGAGAGGTGGGACGTCTCAGATGGAGATCACCAGGTGTTCTCATGCACGCTGTCAATGCCCCTCCCCTTTCACCGGACCTCCTCTCGCATTCATGCTCTTGTGTCCGTTTTGAGTTCCTCAAGGACACTTAGAATTCTCTCATTCTCTCCTCTACCTCTTCTCTCCTTCCTCGCTCTGTCTCCATCTCCAGGAGAACATCCAGAACGTTCCTTCCAGAGCAGGACCAGCTGTCGTCCTCCCCTGCCACCTGAGGAGGGTATGTGCGGATTTTCTATACATGTGTGAGGTTGTCTCTTGTTGTGGTCAAAAGGTCTCGCAGTGGGTCTCTGACAATACACATATAGATTGGAGAATGTGCTACTTTCACCTTTGGAAAGAGCAACATGCAAAAAATAGTACAAACAATGAGTGATGACCGAACCACCTGTGTGTTGTTTTCCCTGTGCATTAAGTTGTGGAATGGGTACCGTTTAAGGACATGTTTTGGTTGTTACTATATTTGTACTGTCCAGCTCATGAATATAAGGTCCATCTAAGAGACATGTTTCTCACTCGTGCTAGCCACTCTGTTGTGGATTTGTGGCATGATCCGACGTCGTTGCTAATAAAACCGAGCTAACCTTTTTCGAATCGTGGTGCCTCTGTCCGGTCTACCCGTTAAGAGATTTAATCCTTACAGGAGGGGAAACCATTATCTTTGGGTGTACTGTGGGGGCTCTGTGCGTGTGTGTGTGAGAGAGAGTGGATAAGTCTTGTACCTTCCTTGTGGCTGTGAGTGCATCTTCCTGGCTGGAGGGCTGATGCAGCACCTTGTGGAAGACCACACACAGATCCTCGGGGGAGAATTCCGCACCTACAGAGACGCCTAGAGACTTGTACAGACCAGTCACACACTCCTGGAGATGGAATCCCACATGCGCGCACACACACACATTTAGAAACAGCTTTAAGGGACGCTGACCCAGAGACTTGTTATTTGCAACTAAATGTGCCAAGTATCAACATACTTATTTATGCACACCCACTTGAATACTCCTATTCTCCACACACACACACACACACACACACACAATAATAATAGTATGCAATGGCAGCAAAAAATCCTACAGAATGCTGCTACTCCTACCTCTTCCATGTTGTCAGTGCAGACGGATGAATTAAACAGGATCCCTACAGCGTCACCAGGGCAACACATGGATCAAGTTACCAGACAACGAAAGTGACATTTTGTCTATCGGACCCACACAGGAGATTTAGTATCACGTTAAACTAAACCATGTCACACATCTTACCTTATCTCCTTTGCAATGGATTCTGGTTCCAATACTATAATGCAGTTTGTATGTTTGTTTCCGAGTAAATACACATATTTAGCACCAAATTTGTGAAACTTTTATTTTTAGAAGGACAGAAGAACATGAAGTGAAATCCCACCAACAAAGCATAATAATAACACCTCTGTTATTGCACACAAGGCACCGAATAATAATTCATATCTTAACATTAACATTTTATTCATAACATTTATAAAAAAAACAACCAAATATATATTTTCTGTCAGTCCCAATATCCTCAACGGCTCCCGTAATTAGCACATGCTGAAGTAGGTAGGCTGGGGAGGTACAGTACGTTAGTTACAGTAAATTTGAAAGGTGTGTGTATGAGTGTGTGTGTTAGGGGTTGCCATGAATAATCTTTGGACAATTCTCTGCTGGTATACAATAGCCGTTGTGCAGGACCAGGCCAGCAGGACACTGGCAGCCTGGCACACAGGGCTTGAAGCAGTGGCTCTCTATCACCCCTAGTGGCACATTCTTGTTAAAACAGGTCACCGGGCATGGGGGGCCGCACTCGTCAAACACAAAGCCCCTCTCCACAGGACACCCCACCGCTACACAGGGAGAGAGAGAGAGAGAGAGAGAGAGAGAGAGAGAGAGAGAGAGAGGGAGGGAGGGAATGAAAAAGGGAGGGGTAGAGAGAGAGGCATAGAGGGAAAGAGAGAAATGGAGGGAGAGAGGAAAAAAAGCAGTGTGAGTAGTAGATGTAGTAAACAGTGTGTGTGTGTGTTTGTCTGTGTGTGTGTGTACGTGTGTGTGTCTTAAAGGGACCCCTACCACACAATGACGGGCCCCTCCACTGCAGTATGACCCCGGCCTCTCTGCACTGGCCAGCGTAGGCCTCCAGAGTGTCGCACAGACACTCGTCAGCGTTGGCCCCGCAGGCACACAGGTCATACACGCAGGCTCCGTACCAGGCCTCCGGGGGCAGCACGCGGTGGCACGGCGTGAACGCCGAGGACTTTAGGACCTTGCAGCGGGCGTTCGCTCCCTTCCTGGCTTGGTAGCCCGCGTCCTTACAGGGGTTGACATCTTCTCCATGGCGACAGGAGGATAGGCTATGGTTGCTACCTTCCACCTGACAGCCCCCAAATAAAAGTGGTGACTATTTAATACATCTCTCTGGCCTCTCCTGTTTGGTCCAATCCACCTCGCTCCCGCCTTCCTCCTGAAACTCTTCCCTTACCTTCCAGCTGTTCCCGAAGGCGGCCTCTGATTGGCTGATCTGTCGGCTGGGGGTGCGGAGGTCGTCTTGAGGGTAGTTGTTGAAGTTGCCACAGAGGCCGCAGGTGTGATTCTTGTAGGAGCCAGGAAGGCTCACCTCCAGGTGAGAACGACCACTCCACAACACCTGGGGGGAGACAACATCAGGGAGCGAGGGAGCGAGAGGGGGAGAGAGAGAGAGGACAGGGAGAGAAGGATATATGGTGTATTATGTGTATGTGCACTATAATAGTGTTGGTGGTGGCTGCTGGCTAGGTGGGTATCTAGCTACAGTTTTGTCTTCATAAGACTCTCTTATCACAACAGCAGTGTGACTGGATGTGACAGAGAGCATACCGCAATATTGATTCGCTTACTATTGTACAGTTAAATATATCGACCAATGGCCATTTGAATCCTTTCACTTTGGAAGGTGAACACAGCGTGTCTGTACCTTGAGGCCAATGTTGGTGTTGAGCAGGATGGTGTTGGTCTGGCGCTCTATGTAGATGTAGGGTTCTCTGAGGAAGGGCAGGGTCACCGCCTCATAGTTGACCTGGAAGTCAACACTTACTTCAGTGCCTCCGATTGGTCGAGCAGAATGGAAGGTGTAAGACACCCAAGGAGGAATCCAATACTGTACACACACACACACACACGTACACACACACACACGTACACACATGCACACGTACACACATGCGTGGACACACACACCAACCTTCACTATCCAGTCCTGGAGTAGCTGCACCACAACATCTCCTATAAAGACGGTCACTTCCTTGGTCCAGGATACTCCCTTACGGCCGCGGTCATCATTAGTCGTATGGATACTTCACACAGAAACGCGCACACACACACACAGATTATTAATCTTTAATGGTGGTTTCATGTTCTTACAAAAATACATAAAAAAAAACTCTGGTCACCATGGTAACTCCTCTCCCCTAGTTGCCATGGTAACTCCTCACCTAAAGTCCCCGCCTTCACAGTCCTGCGCCAGCACGTAGGTGCACGCCCCCTGGAAGTGCAGCATGCGTCCATCAAACGTGCGGTAGTGGGGGTCGCCGAATGCTATGCAGGTGGCTGGCCGGGGCAGGCAGTGGGGACAACACACACCTGGGACCACCGCAGGGGTCTCATCCTGAGGGGAAGACACACGTGTGTGAGTATGAAGTACAGTGAGTGTGTGTGTCTCTGTGTGTGTGTGTGTTTCTGTATGAGTGTGTGTGTCTCTGCATGTGTGTATCTCTATATGAGTATGTGTGTGTGTCTGTCTCTGTATGTGTCTCTGTGTGTGTGTCTCTGTATGTGTGTGTGTCTCTGTGTGTGTGCGTGTGTTTCTGTATGAGTGTGTGTCTCTGCATGCGTGTGTCTCTGTATGTGTCTCTGTGTGTGTGTCTCTGTATGAGTATGTGTGTGTGTGTGTCTCTGTATGTGCGTGTGTCTCTGTATGTGCGTGTGTTTCTCTGCATGTGTGTGTGTGTGTCTGTCTCTGTATGTGTCTCTGTATGAGTGTGTGTGTGTCTCTGTATGTGTGTGTGTCTCTCTGCATGTGTGTGTCTCTGTGTGTGTGTCTCTGTATGTGTGTGTGTCTCTGTATGTGTGTGTGTGTCTCTGCATGTGTGTGTGTCTCTCTGCATGTGTGTGTGTGTGTGTGTGTCCTAACTGGTCTACAGGCGGTGGGGGGGCAGCGCTCGCTGTGACAGTGCACGTCTCCAGACACGCAGGTGCAGCTGGTGCACTCATCCACTTCCCACTGCTCACTGGACAGGAAGACTGAGCCCTGGTACACACACGGCACGCTCGAGTCTGCAACACACACACACACACATTAGAACGGAACGCTACACCCCCGTCCTACACAGCGCAGGTCAAGGGACTGTGCAGTCCAAGACTTGTCCCTCGTGTTTGCGTCTGGTAACAGTGAAGAGAGCACGGCCGGCACCTTGGCATTCATAGCAGCATTTCCCAGGAGTCTTCACTCTCACCAGGCCGTCCCGACACACGGTGGACGCACACTCCGTGATGCTGCACTCCACATAGCCCAGCTGAGGACACCACCACAGGGACCAGAGAGGATGAGTGCTGCTGTTTGTTTCACAAGCGGGAAGCGTGGCTTCCGGTCTAGGTGAGACTTACGTTGCAGGTGCACGTGATGCACTCGTCCTCGATGTCAGTCCAGCTCTCTCCATTGGACACACGCTTGCTGCCTCCCTCCAGCACGCACTCTGAAAGACGGACGGACAGACAGACACAGTTACACTGACCTGCTGTTGTACAGACAGTATGTGGGCTATTCCGTACGTCGAAAGTGGCCCTGGTAGACTGAGGAGAAAGACAGAGTGGGAAAGAGGAAGAGGGAGAGAAAGAACGAGAGAGAGAGGGTGGAAACCGAGAAGGAAAGAGAGCGGGAGGGAGGGAGAGAGAGAGAGAGAGGGTGGGAGAGAGAGGAGGAGAGATAGAGAGAGAGAGAGAGAGAGAGAGAGAGAGAGAGAGAGAGAGAGAGAGAGAGAGAGAGAGAGAGAGAGAGGGAGGGGAGAGAGAGGGAGGGAGAGATGGAACACAGGCTCATCTGAGGCGCTGACCATCACACACAGGACAGCAGGAGTCTGGGGGGGTGAACTGCTCATCGGGGGGACAGTTAAGCGGCAGGCAGCCCTGGTGAAGACATGTCCACGTCAGGTCCTGTTTACCACACACACACACACACACACACGCTATACCAGTTTGCTTAAGGTGGAGGCATACAGTGCACAGCTTTATACAGAGGACACAAACACACAACACCATAACACGTTGGGAACAGGATCCTAACACCGCTCAGGTTCTGTATGGGGGTTATTGTATGGTACCTTGCACTGGCAGGTGAAGCATGGGTCATCTGTGGCCAGGACCTCGTTTCCAATCAGTGTGGCTGTGCAGTTACTAAGGGGCTCTGCACACACACACACACACACACAAAGACGTTGTGAGACTGGTACAGATGAGCTTCCAGTAGCAGAGGATGACAGGCTGGTGTTACTGGTGAGAGCTACTGACGGGCGCAGACAGGGCAGCAGGTGTCGCTCCCAGACAGCAAGATGTTGTTCTTGGGACAGTCCACCAGGCTGGGGCACTGCTTACGATAACACCTCAGGTGCTGTTCCCCGTCAGGCATCACCTGGGAGACACACAACAAACATCACCTAGGAGATACACAACAAATATTACCTAGGAGACACACAACACACATCACCTAGGAGATACACA